>NC_069505.1:329036718-329044218 GCF_027579735.1 Bombina bombina | reverse complement strand
CATCAGGTACACATCCAGTGAATTAGCAACAATCAAGGTACTTTCCACTGCCTGAGTCCCTAACACAGTCATACCATGCAAGCTTACAAAGCCAAACAAACTTAGAACAAAGAAGGGGTGCAGTTCCTGTGCATCCCTTCTTTGTTCTCATTTTGTTTGGCTTTGTAGGCTCGCATGTTGTGGCTGTGTTAGGTACTCAGGCAGTGGAAAGGACCTGACGTGTTGCTTGAGCTTTTCACATTTGTCCAGATGCGGTAACTAACCTTTCCAGTTGTGATTTGATCTTAGCTGTGAGCTAGCTAGTGAGTGCTAGGTGTCTCTGTGTTTTTTATTATAATTATATATATATATATATATATATACAGGTGGCCCTCATTTTACAACGGTTCAATTTACACCGTTTCAGAATAACAACCTTTTTTTCCAGTCATGTGACTGCTATTGAAAAGCATTGAGAAGCAGTGCATTTATTAAAATAGCCAGTAGGTTGAGCTGTCCGCTTGTGTTGTAGCAAAGCCAAGCGAGCTGAAATTAATCAGTTTAACTAGACCTGAGCTATCAAGCAGATTTCAAAGGAACAAGATCTTCCTGTCTATAAATCAGTCAAAATTGGAATGCATAGAAAGAACTGTTTGCAGAAAAATGCAAGTGAAGTCTGTGTTGTGTGATTATTTTATTAGGTTTATAATGCTGTTTAGCAAATGTTTTTGTTACTTTAACTTAGTTTAATTATATATTCTGTGTTGTGTGATTTTTTTTAGTAGGTTTATAATGCTGTTTAGCATTTAAAGTCTTCATTTCAAAGCATTAAAAATAATGTATTAGGTGTTACTTATGACAATTTTGAGAGGGGCCTGGAACCTATCTCCCTCACTTCCCATTGACTTACATTATAAACTGGGTTTCAATTTACAACGGTTTTGATTTACAACCATTCCTTCTGGAACCTAACCCCGGCGTAAACTGAGGGCTACCTGTATATATATATATATATATATATATATATATATATATATATATATATACATATATTTATATATATATATATTAACTAATAAAATTGAAAACATAAAACCAGTATATGTATATTAAAAAATCTTTTATTTTTTAATACAAATTTTTTAATAGACAAAAAAAATTATATTAATTAACATATCTATGAATAAATAATTAGAAAAAAAAATTGAACATGAGAAAAAAAATTTCAATTAAAAATTTTTTTTTGTTTTTATTAAACGGTTGTTAATGCTAAATATATATCACTTGATGGAAATTAAGAACTTTATTATCTTTTCTTTTTAATTAATTTTCAACCACTTTAAACAGTTCCTTTCTTGCAAATTTTGTTCGATGTTTTTCAACTAATTCAGCTGTACTCGGTCGTGGAATAACTGAAATGTTTGGCGGTAATTTGGAAAGTTTTGACTCCCAGTTGTACTTCAAATCTCCATTAACTAATTCTAAAATGTCAACCATGATTGGAAACACATATTCGTTTGTTGTTCCTTCGTAAACAATCTTTGCATTCCATTTTTTGCTCATCTTGGAATAAGCAGACTTGTATCTTTCTTCTCCAATTTTTCGACTGACTTTGGTTTCTCTCTGCACTGTTGCTTGCGGTCTATCTATATTTGAATTATGCGACATCACTGCCAATTGCGTCCTTGCAACCATCCCATCCATTTTAAAGTGTACCCTCTTTGGTCTAAATTTTAGAACCATGCTATGGAACACCTCGATTCTACCAGTATGGCAGTAGTTTTTTAGGTGCACCATTTCTTTTTCCATCTTTGGATCATTGATCAATATGCTAAGCTCGGCGTAAGTTCTAGACGATTGCTTCAACCATGGACGTTCTTTTATTTCATTTTCTGTTAGATCCTTATGGATACATTTTTTAATAAGTTCACCGTGTTCCCATGAATGTTTGTTTGTCACATGCATCAGCAGCGATTTCCATACTTCTTTGAATAGAGTTAAATTCCCTTTACAGTAGGCAGAACTGAACCAAAGATGATTTGAGATCAGTGGTACCCAGTGTATTAATTCTCGATTATCACGATTTTTCGATAAAGCTAATAGTTTTTTTTTTAAACTTTTATTATAGTGCCATAGATCGAATTGATGTTCAATGTCCCGGTACTGCTCACGCATGATTTTCCGAATGGAAATGTGACGGTCAGTTGCTACAGACATTATCTTCAATCCTTCAGAAAGAATTTTGTTCATGCAGCGTTTGAATGTTTTAGCTTCCATTGCGACTGATGAGCTTGCTTCGGACACTTGCATTATCTCAAAATCAATAATTTTTTGTGTCTTGTCTTCCATCATTGTGTATGTACAATACTTCGCTGAGAAGCCCGGACTATCACACTGACCGTCACCCATGACAGTGAGAAGTTTACCTTTTAAATTATCAAACATAATATTTCGTTCTATTTTCCACCGTCGATCGATGGCACTAAATAAGTATTTTTTTTGATAGCTGTAATATGTTTTCTCACAGACAAATGGAACCTTTAATATATCAAAATATTCATTGATTTTTTTAAAATGATTTCCAGTTAATAACACTGCTGAGCATGTAAGAATATTACCCAGAGCTATCTTTCCATAATGTGGTTGGCTGTCCCATATTTTGAATTTATGGCCGGCTGTACATTCAACATGTATTGACAGATTTGTTCCTGTCACTGACTTCAAAACATTTTCAATAGGCGATGAACATGTTTTCATATATGTGCATGTTAAAAAACTAAAAAGAAAATCAAGACAGGACTCAAAAACAATAAATTTTCTTTCGTCGACATATTTGTTTGATGTTTTATCATTTTCTTTTTCGTTTTCTTCAGAGGACTTAGAATTTGCTGAATCAGGAACATATGATACGTCTTTTTCAGCAATAGGCGAACATAGATTTGATTGCTCAAAATCGGTTTCGTCTTCGTATAATGTACATGGGTTTTCTACATCCAATTCTGTAGTTGTATCTTGAACATCTGATAATTCAAACATTTCTTGATCATCTAAGCATGACTGTTCAACAACAATTGTTGGTTTTGGAAGACGAGACTCAATGACATTAATCGGTGTGGAGGTAGATATATGATATTGTTTTGTGATCTGCTTTGGAGTTGAGACCGCTTGATCGATTACATTTAATTCTTCATCCTCAAAAATCTTTTGATAATGAGCAATTTCTGATATGAAGAAATCGTATGTTCCTGTCCAAGTCCCAACTGAATTAGTTTTCAGTAGATTGGCAGTTGTGGTTGAAACATTTTTTTTATTTTCTAATTTTGATTTTTTGGTTATTCTTGGTGATCTTCTTAGAACGTCAACATCCAATTGTTTGAAATTTCATTAAATCTTCTTTTTGACGGTGTTTTTGGTTCAATAGATATGTAAGTTTTAGAACTAAAAGATACAGTCTTTGGAATGATATTGGGATTAGTAATATCTGACACAGATGAGCATTGACTATTGTCAGTTGAAATAGTTTTGAAAGATGTTGACGGTTGTTGATCGAGGCTATGTGTACTAGAAGCTTCTCTAAAATACATATGATCAATGTTCCATGACGGAACATCATGTCCCGGTTTTATTTCAGTGATATTATCACTATCGCTATCAATAGCATCCACTCTTCTTTCTCCTTCAATTGCCTTTGGAATCCCTGAACATGAAGGCAATGTATCCATGTCAACATTTTCCTGAGATTCTTTAATATCTATAGTTGGTACCGCATCATGTCTTAATGTCTTCCTTGATCCAACCATTGTAAAACATTCTTCTTTGA
This sequence comes from Bombina bombina, assembly GCF_027579735.1. NCBI lineage: Eukaryota > Metazoa > Chordata > Amphibia > Anura > Bombinatoridae > Bombina > Bombina bombina. The sequence continues at coordinate 329,040,419 of NC_069505.1, read as the reverse complement.
AATGTTTCGAACATATTCTGTAATTGATAGTTGCTTTTGGCGTCATAATTTTTTCGACCATGTTCTCAAAATTATCAAAAGGCTGTCCAGTTGCTGAAAGCCATTGTCGTATTCTATTTCTTGAGCGTGGAAAACAATGTAAACTGATGTCAGGTGTTTTGTAGCGCTTTCCATGCTTTGATGGACATCCTTTTACAAAGCATTTGCTCATCTACAAAAATAAGAAATTTGAAATATTAAATACATATAAAAAAATTAATTTACAATGATCATAAAATATAAAAATATAAAAAAACGTAGAACGAGAAAAAAAGAAAGATTTATAATAGGAGAAATTTAAAAAGTTAATTAAATTTTAATGCTTTATTTTAATCATGAAAATTAAATTTTGTCTAATGTCTATAGATTTATTCTACTTAAAATTAGACTAACAATTAAAAATTTGTGTCCTTAGGTATAAAACTTAAATAGTTTATATTTTTTTTTAAGTACAAAAAGGATATTATTTAAAAAAAAAAAAAAAAAAAAAAAAAAGAGAACAGTAGTGAATATTAGATTGTATTGAAAATGCTGTATCAATTTTAATAGACTTAACAAATTCAATATTAGACTAAAAAATAATGATAAAAAATAAAACATTTATTAGTGTTAGTTATAGATTACTTTATATTGTACAGAAATATTCCTTTACAATCAATATATATGTATCACTTTAACTCTCTATCTATTTTTTTTTCTCTCTCTCTCTCCATCTCTCTACCTCTCTCTCTCTTGCTCTCTCTCTCTTTCGCTGTCTCTCTCTCTCTCTCACACACAATTTCTCTCTCTATCTCTCTCTATCTTTCTCTCTCTCTCTCTCTCTCTCTCTCTCTCTCTCTCTCTCTCTCTCTCTTTCTCTCTCTCTCAATGTCTCTCTCTCTATTGTTGTCTGTCTCTCTCTTTCGCTGTCTCTCTCTCTCTCTCTCTCACACAATTTCTCTCTCTCTTTCTCTCTCTCTCAATGTCTATCTCTCTCTGTCTCTCTATCTCTCTCTGTCGAAGTCTCTCTCTCTGTCTCTCATTTTCTATCGTTGTCTCTCTCTCTCTTTTTGTCTCTCTCTCTGTTGCTGTCTCTCTCTGTCAATGTCTCTCTCTCTCTGTCTCTCATTGTCTCTCTCTCTCGTTGTCTCTCTCTCTGTTGCTGTCTCTCTCTGTCTCTCTCTCTGTCGCTGTCTCTCTCTCTCTCTGTCTCTCTGTGTCAATGTCTCTCTCTCTCTGTCTCTCATTGTCTCTCTCTCTCTCTCTCTCTCTCTCGTTGTCTCTCTCTCTGTTGCTGTCTCTCTCTGTCTCTCTATCTCTGTCGCTGTCTCTCTCTCGTTGTCTCTCTCTGTGAATGTTTCTCTCTCTCTGTCTCTCGTTGTCTCTCTCTCTCTCGTTGTCTCTCTCTCTCGCTGTCTATTTCTCTCTTTCCCTGTCACACTCTTGCTGTCTTTCTCTCAATGTCTCTCTCTCTCTGTCTCTCTCTGTTTCTGTAGCTGTCTCTCTCTTGCTTTGTCTCTCACTCTCTCAATGTCTGTCAAACTCGCTGTATCTCTCTCACTCTCTCTCTCTCTCTCATTTCATAAAACTTACATTGATAACAGATGAGAATAATCTTCTCTCCGCTTATTCTCTAACTTTTCAATACTTCCTCAATCTGAAATAAAAATATAAAATACAACAATGAATTTTGGAACATTATCAAAAATTAAAAAAACGCAATTTTTTTATAGAAAATTACAAACAAAAAAAATCTCTCTCTCTCTTGCTGTCTCTCTTGCTCTCTCTCTCGCTGTCTCTCTCGCTGTCTCTCCGGCTGTCTCTCAATGTCTCTCTCGCTCTCTCTCTCTCTTGCTCTCTCTCTCTTGCTCTCTCACTGTCTCTCTCTCTCGATGTTTCTCTCTCTCTCTGTCTATCCCTCTCTCTTGCTTTCTCTCTATCTCTCTCGCTCTCGCTGTCTCTCTCTCTCGCTGTCTCTCTCTCTCTCTCTCATTTCATAAAACTTACATTGATAACAGATGAGAATAATCTTCTCTCTTCTTATTCTCTAACTTTTAAATACTTCCACAATCTGAAATAAAAATATGAAATACAACAATGAATTTTGTAACATTATCAAAAATTAAAAATAGACATTTTTTTTTTTTTTAAATTACAAACAAAAAACAGTCTCTCTCTCTCTCTCTCTCTCTCTCTCTCTCTCTCTCTCGCTGTCTCTCTCGCTGTCTCTCCGGCTGTCTCTCAATGTCTCTCTCGCTCTCTCTCTCGCTGTCTATCTCTCTCTCTCTCTCTTTCTTGCTCTCTCTCTCGCTGTCTCTATCTCATGCTGTCTCTCTCTCTCTCTCTCTCTCGCTGCCTCTCTCTCAGTCTGTCTCTCTGTCTCTCTCATTTCATAAAACTTACATTGATAACAGATGAGAATAATCTTCTCTTCTTATTCTCTAACTTTTCAATACTTCCACAATCTGAAATAAAAATATGAAATACATCAATGAATTTTGGAACATTATCAAAAATTAAAAATAGACATTTTTTTTTTTTAAATTACAAACAAAAAACAGTCTCTCTCTCTCTCTCTCTCTCTCTCTCTCTCTCGCTGTCTCTCTCGCTGTCTCTCCGGCTGTCTCTCAATGTCTCTCTCGCTCTCTCTCTCGCTGTCTATCTCTCTCTCTCTCTCTTTCTTGCTCTCTCTCTCGCTGTCTCTATCTCATGCTGTCTCTCTCTCTCTCTCTCTCTCGCTGCCTCTCTCTCAGTCTGTCTCTCTGTCTCTCTCATTTCATAAAACTTACATTGATAACAGATGAGAATAATCTTCTCTTCTTATTCTCTAACTTTTCAATACTTCCACAATCTGAAATAAAAATATGAAATACATCAATGAATTTTGGAACATTATCAAAAATTAAAAATAGACAATTTTTTTTTGGTAGAAAATTACAAACAAAAAACAGTCTCTCTCTCTCTCTCTCTCTCTCTCTCTCTCTCTCTGTCTCTCTCGCTGTCTATCAGGCTGTCTCTCAATGTCTCTCTCGCTCTCTCTCTCGCTGTCTCTCTCTGTCTCTCTCACACTCTCTCTCGCTGTCTCTATCTCTTGCTGTCTCTCTCTCTCTCTCGCTGCCTATCTCTCAGTCTGTCTCTCTGTCTCTCTCATTTCATAAAACCTACATTGATAACAGATGAGAATAATCTTCTCTCTTCTTATTCTCTAAAATTTCAATGCTTCCACATTCTGAAATAAAAATATGAAATACATCAATGAATTTTGGAACATTATCAAAAATTAAAAAATGACAAATTTTTTAAAGCAAATTACAAACAAAAAAAAATCTCTCTCTCTCTCTCTCTCGCTGTCTCTCTTGCTGTCTCTCTTGCTGTCTCTCTCTCTCGCTGTCTCTCTCTCTCGCTCTCTCTCTCTCTCTTGCTCTCTCTCTCGCTGTCTCTCTGGCTGTCTATCAATGTCTCTCTCTTGCTCTCTCTCTTGCTCTCTCTCTCTCTTGCTCTCTCTCTGTCGCTGTCTCACTCTCTCGCTGTCTCTCTCTCTCTCTCTCTCTCTCTCTTGCTCTCTCTTGCTGTCTCTCTCTCTCGCTGTCTATTTCTCTCTTTCCCTGTCACACTCTTGCTGTCTTTCTCTCAATGTCTCTCTCTCTCTGTCTCTCTCTGTTTCTGTAGCTGTCTCTCTCTTG
>NC_069505.1:328916718-329029218 GCF_027579735.1 Bombina bombina | reverse complement strand
TTGAAATAGAGGGTAGAGAGAAAAACATACATTTTTGTAAAATATATAGTGTGTAGACCTTTAGATAGTTTGATTTACAGAATATAAGATATAGATATCATGTTAATTCCATGGTCATAGATTGTGGATTTTAAATGTTGAAAGAAAGAGGTTGAATAGGGGGTTATAGAGAGAGATAGAGAGAGAATGAGAGATAGACTATTATATAGTGGAATGGTATATGAATGTACAATTGGAGGATAAGTAATAGAGAATGCAAGAGACAAACATATATAGATTTATAATGAAATATACTTAGATGAAATTATGAATAAACACAATTTTTTATATGTAATGATTCAGATAGAGAATGCAATTGTAAATAAATTTATAATTTAATACTATTATGAGTAGTTCTTCAGTCTCTTTCTATCTTTTTGTTGAAATGGAAGGCAATAGAAGCAAATTAACAAGACTTTTTGTGTTACAAACTGTTGACAGCAATTGTCTATTGGTGCTGCACATTCAGAATGCACAACCCAAGTTTGTAAACAAAAAATGCCCTTGCATATAAATTTTAATTGTTTTTTTTTAAATAAAAAGATAGAAAGAGAATCAATATAAAAATTATAATACAAGTAATTTGATAAGTTTCTTACAATTGAATGATATATTTTAATCATGAAATTAAATTTTTAATTACAGTCTCGCTATTACACTTATTTTGAATGTATTACTATTATCAATTGTTTTTCATTTTTGTTCTATCTTTTGTTGAAAAGGAAGGCAATAGAAGTAAAGGAGCAAGCATTTTTGGGTTATACACTGTGTACAACAATTGTCTATTGGTGCAGAACATTCAGCAAGGACAACAAAAAGTTAAAAAAAAAATTGCATTGCTTCTAAAATTTAAGTTTTGATTTTCAAAAAAAGATAGAAAGAATAAAAAAAAGATAATACAAGTAATTGTAAAAGTGGCTTAAAATTGAATGTTCTATTTCAATATTGAAATAAAAAAAAAGAGTTATTTATAAAAATAGATATAAAAATAAGTATATTGACAGGGTGTTATGAAATACCTAATTTTGTTTTTAAAGTGAATACTATTTTAAACATATTAGATTTTTATTTTGTTAGAGCATATATATATATTTTTTTTTTTTTGGTGGAAAATTGAATTTATTTAACTATGAAAGGATATAAACAAGACTATAAATAATCCTTTCTTTTCGTTTCCCATTACACAGACAACTATAAATTAAAATAATAACAGGCAAAGATATTATGAAGAAATTGATACTATGGTTACTATCTATAGAAGACAGATGGCTGTACCTCTACATATCATTGAAGAAAATAGTGTGTAGAATTCACAATAATAAAAATATATATATATATATATATATATATATATATATATATATATATATATATATATATATATATATATATATATACATATATATATATATATATATATATATATAAATTTAATTATAAAAAAGTTAATAATATATTATTAAAATACAAGGTTTAAAAGGTAAAAATAAATCTTTTATAAATTCTATTTATGTAATATAAATAAAAGGTTGTTTAAAGGTGTAAATAGACTTTAAAATATATATATATAAATACTATAGATAAAATTTGTAATTATGTTATATTTTGGGTTTTTCAAAAACAAATAGATAAGTATTGGTTAATTGATTCAAAATAACAATTATATACAAGTTTATATAAATGTATCTATTGATAATACAGAATTAGCATCCGTTCACAAATATTTATATTTCGCTCATTTGTTTCAAGGGAGATTCTCTAAGTAGCTTCAATTACAATAGATCAGAAAAAATGTATTGAAGAATGATTTCTAAATTATCATTTGCTCGTTTATTCTAGGGCGATTCTCAAAGCGTAGTCAAGAAGATTACTTACGTGAGTTGCGCAGCTCAATCGACTGCTGCTCTATAGATTCTATCGCCTTAGGTATCTTCAGATGATGACGTTTGCGGTTACATTTGCGGTGACGCTGAGCTAACTCGCGCATGCGCAATACAATCCAAAGACGCCATGTTCCAACTGCAGTTGTCAGCACGGATTGGGAATCCGTAACTGCAGAGCTACAAGTAGGTTTGGAAATCTTAAATATTTGAAAGAGATATATTGAATAAACGACAAATATTGGGTAAATAATGTAAATTAGAAAACTGTATATTTAAATGTATATTACGTTATTTATATGATTTCATTTCTGACTACAGTGTCCCTTTAATTGGTAGTAGGCTTTCGAGCCTATACAGCTTGGAGTAAGACAACATGCATAAAGAGGATGATGTGGTCAAAATACTCATTTGCCTAATAATTCTGCACTCCCTGTAGTAATGATGTTAAAAGTGAAAGACCAGTGGGATGATTGGTTAGGGTATCCCATACTTCTAATGTAGCCCAGATTAATTTATTATCTTTAAGTTGTTTTGGTCTAGTTGATTTAGGGATAAAACTGACATCTCTCATCTGAGAAAGATTTACTATACTAGCTTCTATTTGAATCCAAAGTTTAAATGGTGAGTTATGGTTCCATGCAATTATTCGTGTGAGGTGTGTAGCTTTGTGGTAATGTATTAAATTGGGTATATTCAGTCCTCCATCTTCTTTACTTAAGTAAAGAGTATTACATGCTATCCTTGTTTTTTTATATGACCAAATATAAGATTCTAAAATTCTCTGTTGAGTTGATAGATATTGACGTGTTAAGGGGATTGGTAATGTCTGAAAAGTATATAAATATTTGGGGATGATCATAATTTTAATTGTATTAATGCGTCTTATCCAAGATAGGTGGCCTTGACTTTGCCAATTTTCTAGCATGCTATACACATCAGACTGGAGTTTCACGTATTTATCTAGATATAGATCTCAAGGGTTTTCGGGGATAATCAATCCCAAATACCTGATAGAGCTAGTGATTGGAAAGATAGTGTTTTGTGTTATATATTCTATCTCTTTAGAATCTATATTGATATTGATGAGAATAAGCCCAGATTTTCCCATGTTTAAAGAAAAGTTTGATACTGTTTTGTATTCTTCTAGTGTCTGTACTAATGCTGGTAGGGAGGATGAAGGTGATTGTAGAGTGAAGATAATATCATCAGCAAACAGGAGACATTTTTGAGATATATTCCCAAAGGCTACACCTTTAATAGTGTGATTATCTCTAACCTGGATTGTTAAAATTTCAGCCATTAGGGCAAACAGTAAAGGAGATAACTGACATCATTGATGGGTACCATTGGTTATATTGAAGGATTGGGAGATGGTATTATTGATTTTGATTTTAGCTTGGGGATTATTGTATAGTACCTGTATCCTCGTTATAAATTTATTAGAAATTCCCAATTTTGACAGGGTCGACCACATGAACTGTCAGTCAACCCTGTCAAATGCTTTTTTCGGCATCAGTAGAAAGAAGAACCAGTGGGCTATTTTGATCAAAGGTTGTTTGAAGAGTGTGCAACACTCTTGTGGTGTTATCTTTGGCCTTGCAGCCTCTTACAAATCCCACTTGGTTGGGGTGTACTAACTTTGGAAGGATTGGCAATGATCTTTGCATAGATTTGTATGTCTACATTGATTAAGGAGATTGGTCTATAATTACTAACTTGGTCTGTGGGTTTATCAGGTTTGGGAATAACTGTAATCATGGCTTCTAGAAGTGGTTGAGAAAAACTATTACCTTGATCTATAGATATAAAATATGTAGATGTGGGCTAATGTGACTTTGGAATAATTGGTAAAATGTAACGGTAAGTCCATCGGGGGCTGGTGATTTCCCATGGCGGGAGAGATTTAATTGTGTTTAGTACCTCTTGTAGCGTTATTGGTGCATCTTATGTGAAAGTCATCCTCCTGGACCATTGGAACATAATGGAGAAAAGAAAAGAGTCTATCAAAGTATGTCTCTCTTCTTCATGTGGATGCGGTAGATTATATAATGAAGAGTAATAAGAGACAAAGCTTTTGGCTATATCTTCATTTTTAGTGTATGACATCCCATTTTGATGTGTGATAGATTGAATGCATGAATTAAGTCTTTTTTTCTTAAGAGACCTAGCTAGCATTCGCCCCGCTTTATTATTTTCAGCATAAAATTTTGCTGTTGAGATAAGAGCCCGCATATGGGCATTTTCTATGAGAAATTTGTTTAAATTATCTTTGGCCGGTCGTCTAATTTTTTGGGGGATTTTGGGTCTTGTTTATGAATTTGTTCTACGGACGATAAAGTATTGGTTAAAGATGTAAATAAAGAAGATCTTTAACTTGTTTATTTTAGCAGTCATTCGAATTATAACTCCTCGGATATAGCATTTATATGCTTCCCAGTTATTTATGATATTAGTATCTACAGGATCATTGAACACAAAATACTCTTCTGTACTTTTAATAAGTTGCTCTAGAGTGGTATTGTCTATGAGAATATGTTCATTGAGTCTCCAATTTAATCTGTTTTTGGGTTTAGTGGACCATGTAAAAATTGTTGTTACCAAGCTATGGTCTGACCATGCAGTGTGGGAGATTCTTGAGTCTATCAAATTCATTAAAAATGCTTGATCGCACAGAATATAATCTTATCTTGTATAGGAGTGCTGTGGATGAGAGAAAAATGTATAGTCTTTTCCGGTGGTGTGCACAGTTCTCCAGGTATTAAAGAGAGTTAACAACTTTAATAATGCATTATTATTTTTTATGTGTGTATAGCGGAGATATGATTTATTCGTGGATGTGTCTAAAACTGGGTCATGTGGATAATTAAAGTCACCTCCCATTAGTATCGGACCTTTAGAGATATCAAGTAATTTATTGGTAACCGAGCAAAAAAGGAGGGAAGAGGTTTCACTGGTGCATAAATATATGAAATTGTAATTGGTTTGCCATAATATAGGCCTACAAGAATCAATATTCTCACTTCTTTGTCACTGAATTTCTACAATATTTCAAATGGGGAATTGCGTTTGAACAAGATGCAAACCCCATTATTTCTAGTGGAGCTTGAACTAAAATAATACTGGTCAAAGTATTTTTTTGATAATTTGGGTTAATTTTTTTTCTTAAAGTGGGCTTCTTGGATAAGAGCAATATCCAATTTCTTTTTATGGAATCATGGAATGCAATAGATCGTTTTTCGGCTGATTGAAACCTTTTGACATTCTGAGCAGCTATATGTATTTATCCGTCATACCCGTGATTTGTCATTATAAAAGAAGTCAGGTCTAGGGTCTATGAGCAGATTTCAGTTATGCGATGCAATTAGGGTGCAAGTGTAGAAAGGGGATATAGTATAGTTATATGACTGGTGTGTAGAAGTACTATTACACCAGTAAATCTATTACAATTGTGAAAGAGGGGTAGTGGTGTGGGAAACTTTTTAGTTGAAATGATTTTTATTATAGAATAAAATAACATAAATAAAGAATACAGAATACATTGTACATTGCATAGTTTTTCCCATTTGAATGTCTATAACTCTTCTCTCTATTTTTCTGATGAAAGTCCATTAAGGAAAGGTCCATATTAGTTGGCACAGCTTTAGTTTGCTGAACCAGAAGAACTGTGTAATGTCCATTTGCATTTATTTGAGCATGAAGAGATTTATCACACAGTGTGGTTAACCACACAGTCAGTAAGAATTACAAAGACTTAAGGGTGTAATAGATCATCAGTTTCTGTAGATATTGAAAGTATCCATGGCCACCCCTCAGTCCCTGTAGCACCCGATTGTATTCTTTTGTAACATTTCCCAGTGTTTTTATCCTCTTATATTATAACAATAAACCATAAACTAACATCCCCCCACTCAATAAAGTATTAAACGTCAACTTGCCTGCTCCAGCTTTGCTTCAGACGCCGATCCAGGGAGAGAGAACCCCGCCACCAGTCGGCTCATACAAATCTCTGCCGTCTACTGTCACCTCCTGATTCTCTAAATATATCCAGTCCTATTTTGAACTCAAGGCTATGTCTCATGAAGACTCCCTAGTTGTGTCTAATCAGTGCCCACCCAAAATCCAGTAATTCCAAACTTTTAAGAATTGGTCATGATTGGCCTGTATCAGTGATGCTGATTCAGAGAGTGAGTATGTTAACTTAATTTTCTCCAACATTTCCCCCCAAGAGGGCACCCCCACCTTCCAGTGTCGAGCCACACAAATTCTAGTGGCTGTGCATAGAGTGTGTATGAATGTGTTTGTAGCTGAGTTAAAAGGTGTTATATGTTCATTCAACAGAGCTTGAGTTATTGTTAGGGTGATGTTCTCTGAGAGCACCTCGCTCAATAGTTGGGATAGTTTAGACCAAACTTGTTGTACTTGTGGGCAATCCCACCACATATGGATATACGTCCCTATCTCGCTACATCCTCTATAGCAATTTTTGCTACCACTGAGTGTAGTGTGATGTAATAATCAGGGTAAGGTACCATCTAAAGGTAGTTTTAATACAGTTTTCTTTAAAATCCGCACTGATCATACCTTTACCTGACTTATAAAAAATCTCTGTCCAATCCTCTTTGGAATATGCTACATTAGTATCTCGATCCCATTTTACCATTAATGGGGATTTGTCTGTATGTCTAGCTTCTTGCAGCAAGATGTATATAGTGGAAATTAGTTTTTTGAGTCGGGATCTTGAACTACATAGCTTTTCTAGTGTCGTCAGAGTGTGTCTAGGTTGTTGAGGTAGAAACTTGGTAATAGTTGATGCTATCTGTAGGTATAAAAACCATTGCAATTTGTCTTGTGATAGTTTGTCTTGTAACTGTTGGTAAGTAACTATTCTACCCTTGTGTAGAAAGTCCGCTACCCTATAAAGTCCTTTGTTAATCCATTTATTGATCAGCCTATGAGAGTCTTTGTCCAATAGAGTTTGCAAAGGTCTCATCAATGAGTCTTGTGGAAATAGCTTTAGGGTATTGGTCAGCGAGTGCCACATAGACATCATCTCACCTGTAAGTTTCGGAGTCTTATTCAGCCTAAGTCTGTCTTTTGGGTGTTCCCAAAAAGCATCGTCTGAATGACTGTATTCTGCTATCTTGGTCTCCACTTTCACCCATACCAAATCTGTCTGTGAATTGCCCAGAAGTGTTGTTTGTGCCAATCTCGCCGCTTGGTAGTAACTAAGCAAGTTAGGTACCCCAACCCCTCCTAATTGTCTGTGTTGTTGTAGTATTTGTGAAGGTATCCTAGCTTTTTTGTTTCCTCTAATGAATCTAATCAAGTCTGTTTGGAGTTTGTTGAGTTCTGGTATGGGAATCTTAATCGGCAGGGCTCTAAACAGATATAATAACCTCGGGAGAATGTTCATTTTAATGACGGATATGCATCCGCACCAAGAGAAACCCCCTGATCTCCACTTATTGATCTCTTTTCTAATGGTTTTATATAATGGGACATAATTTAGTTTGCAGAGGTCTGAAATATCACCTGACAGTTGGACTCCTAAGTATTTAATTGCCTCCTTGACCCACTCAAGCGAGAAATTAATTTCAATGAGCTTTCTAGTGTGTAGAGGGAGAGCAATAGGAATCGCTTCACATTTCTCTTGGTTGATCTTGTACCCTGAAATGTCAGCATAGTCCTTTAGGATTCGATATAAGTGGGGCAAAGATTTCATTGGATTGGATAAGGTAAGCAGGATGTCATCTGCGAATAGAGATAATTTGAACTCCTCTCCACCTATCGGAACTCCATGTATCTCCGGGGTTAATCTAATCTTTGCTGCCAGTGGCTCGATACAGATAGCAAATAGAAGCGTGACAAGGGGCACCCTTGTCTTGTACCGTTTCGAATTTCAATCCCTCTAGATTGATAGCCCGCTGCTTGGATGTAAGCTGTGGGGCATGAATATATATCCCTAATAGCCTGGACAAATGGACCCCTAAATCCTAACCTGTCTAGCACCTCAAACATAAAATCCCAATCTATTCTGTCAAACGCCTTCTCCGCGTCCAATGACAGGACCAGAGAAGGCGTCCGTGTCTTAGTCAGGTAGTCAACCAAGGAGATTGTGCGTCTGATATTGTCGGGGGCCTCCCTACCTGAAATAAATCCTACCTGGTCCGGATGAATCATCGCCGGTAAATGTGTTTTAAGCCTGTTTGCTAAAATTTTAGTAAAAATCTTTATATCCTGATTAATTAGGGATATGGGTCTGTAGCTTTGACAAAATTTGGGGTTCCTCCCTGGTTTAGGGATCACCACTATCTTTGCTTGTAAAAGTTATTTTGGGATTACCATACCCTGTAAAATATCATTGCAAAAAGTTACAACATGTGGGATTTGAAGAGTTTATAGTATTCCCCCGGGAACCCATCCGGACCCGCTGCCTTACCAGGTTTAAATTCTTTAATGGCCAGCAGGACCTCCCTGGCCGACACCTCTGCATTTAATTCGTCTCGAGTGTTATCGTCTATTGGAGTTAAATTAGCGTCGTCTAAGAATCTGTTCAGTAACAGTCTGGTTTGGTTAGTTTTATTTGTTTTTTCTCCGTCGTAGAGACATGCGTAATATTGTGCAAAAGTATCTGCTATTACTTGTGGATTAGAGGTATATGTTCCGTCTTGTGTTTGTAAGACTGGTATGGAAAAGGACTTTGTCTGTTATCTAAGTTTGTGAGCTAAGTATTTATCGGGTTTATTGGAATAAATAAAATACTGCGACTTCAATCTATGAGCTGCTCTAAGAGATGCCCTATTCATAATCTCTGATAATTCTAGTCTTTTAGCTTGTAGTTCTTGGAATATTGTGGCTGATAAGTTCTGTTGATGCGTCTTAGTAAGGGAGTCTATTTGTGTTTGTAGTAAATCTATTTGTTTTCTATTAGCCTTGCTCAAGGCCACTTTCTCTTTGATCAGCAGTCCTCTAATGAAGGGTTTGTGTGCTGCCCATGTGTTGATAGGGTTGGAAGTGGTTCCCGCGTTAAATGTCCAGTATTCTGACCTGTTCTGTAAGATAGATTCATGTGTGCCTGTTTTTTGTAGTATCAAAGGATCGTAGTTCCATGAACTTGTGGTACTAACATGAAAGGTGTCTTTAATGTGAATTTGGACTATGGAATGATCTGACCAAGCACAAGCATGTATGGTGGAGGATGCTAAGTCTGGTATCCATATTTGGCTTACGTAAACATAGTCTAACTTGGAGTATTTTTTATGTGCATGAGAATAGTAGGTATAGTCTGATGTTTTGCCATATAAGGTATCCCAGGAATCTATGATGTTGTGAGACAGGAAAATCTCCTTGATTTTCTTAATCATAGAGTTATGTCTAAGTTGTTTATGGGACAATTTAGTCTGTTCTGTATCTTGGTATGGGTACATTGATATATTAAAATCGCCCCCTAAGAGTATCCTAGCTTGTGACCAGTGGGTCAATAAATCGGATATGTGTGCAAAGAAAGATATCTGTGTCTCATTGGGTGCGTATATGTTGCATAAGATAATTTGCTTGTCTCGTTGTCTCCCTCTTACTATCAGAAACCTCCCCTCCGGGTCCCTAATTGTCTCTTCCACCACAAATCCCAAGGATTGATGTATCAATATCGACACCCCTCTCTTTTTTTTGTTCAATGTTGAATGGTAGTGATGTGTGAAAGATCTTGACCAGTATTTTGGAACCACTTCTCTAGTGAAGTGTGTTTCCTGCAAAAAAATGATTTTAGCATTTAATCTCAGGTATTGTGCTAATGCTGTCCATCGTTTAAGGTCCGTATTGAGACCTCTTACATTATGTGATATTAAGCGTATATCTTTAGTCATTACTTACAGTTTGGCTTTCGGGGCTCTCTCTCCCGGATCCGCCCCTTCTACATTCATAAGCATCATCTCTGGATATCTCAAAAAGGGTGCTCCCCCCTCTAGGAGTTTCACCCGAGTAGGGCAGGCAATGAGGAAAAACATAGACAACAACATTACTAGGCAAGTCACATATAGTTTGCAGCATAGCATCTGTAGTATATCGAGTGGTAACATTAAAAACAGTGAAAAACAAATAACTCCTACATTGAGAAGATAAACAAGGAAAATCAACAGAACTAACACCCCTCCCCCCAATTACTGCAAACATTTTCTGAGTAATTTGTACTCCCACTGCTAGCGTGGTAGAGTTGGGCAATGTCAACATTCAGGGTTGTTGAGAACATATTGCTCAAAGTTCCCTCCCCAGACAAACTCTATCTAGAGATGTTATACTAAACCTTGGTTTCTTATGCCTTCAATAGGTGTTTGGTGAGACATGTTACTGCAGTCCAGTCCTTTGAACCTCAGTACTTGTATTGGGTAAGGATTTCATGCTTTGTTTTTTTTCTTTGTGACTCTTGTCCCTTTTGGCTTTTGTAGGTGATTGTGTCCAGATGTCTGTTGTCCAGTATCTTCTTCTTGGCTCCTTTGCGGCAAATCTGGAATCTCCAAATGTAATTTGCTGCAGATTGTTGGAATCTCATCCGGTTCTCTGAGACTTAGAGACCTGCCATTGTGTAGGATGTATAGGTTAAAGGGGAAACCCCATCTATATCTAATTTGGTGTTTCCTCAAGATGGTGGTGAGGGGTTTCAGACCACTTCTTCTTTGTAGTGTTTTGAGGCAGAGGTCTTGGAAGAACTGAATCACTGAGCCCTGAAACTTAAATGTAGGGTTTTTCCGTGCCGCTGCCAGTATCTCCTCTTTTTCTGGAAATCTAAGAAACTTGACCACGACGTCTCTAGGTGGGGCTTCTTCTTTTGGCTTGGCACGTAGTGCTCTGTGTGCTCTCTCCAGTTGGAATTTCTCGTCGCCCCCTTCGCCTGTTATGGCTTGAAAGAGCTGGTGCAGATAGATATGTAGTTCCTCTGCCGTGACAGATTCAGGTATTCCCTTCAATCTTAGATTACATCTTCGGCTTCTATTTTCAAGATCTTCAAGTTTGTCTTGCATTTCCGTTACCTCTTGCTGTTGAGCAGTAAGTAGCTGCTTGAAGTTAGAAAGATCTTCTGTTACTGAAGTGTCAGCTTCTTCCAGAATCGCCACCCTGGAGCCTAAGTCTGTGACATCTTGCTTAATTTCTGCCAGACTGTTAGTTATGGTGCTTTGAAATGCGTCTATTTTTTCCCATAGTTTGTCAAAGTTTTGATTGAAATCTTGCTTTGATACCAGTGTCTTAAGGTCAGCTTTTGTAGCAGGGATAGAATCATCTGCATGAGCTTGTGAATCTGTGTCAGAATCCACCTCCTCTTCAGCTTCGCTATTGATTGCCTCTATAACCCTCTCTTTCACCGGTTTAAAAAACATAGTTGCTGTTGGGGTTTTAGGTCCCTGAGAGGATTTAGTATGCTTCCTCGCTGCCATATTGGTTATTGTGTGGTAAGTGGTGAGGTAGTAGGTCAACAGGTATCAGATGAATGTCGGTGTTTATAGTCCTTTTTTTTTCCCCTGTATTGAATTATTTAAACCTTTGTGTCTTAAGCAAGGTGTGTGCTTTTTGTTTCCTTGACTTCCTTAGATAGAGTAATCGCTAATTAGGAGTTAACTATTTGGGTAGGTTTTTCTGCAGCATGCCTACTATACAGGGAGTGCAGAATTATTAGGCAAGTTGTATTTTTGAGGATTAATTTTATTATTGACCAACAACCATGTTCTCAATGAACCCAAAAAACTCATTAATATCAAAGCTGAAATGTTTTGGAAGTAGTTTTTAGTTTGTTTTTAGTTATAGCTATTTTAGGGGGATATCTGTGTGTGCAGGTGACTATTACTGTGCATAATTATTAGGCAACTTAACAAAAAACAAATATATACCCATTTCAATTATTTATTTTTACCAGTGAAACCAATATAACATCTCAACATTCACAAATATACATTTCTGACATTCAAAAACAAAACAAAAACAAATCAGTGACCAATATAGCCACCTTTCTTTGCAAGGACACTCAAAAGCCTGCCATCCATGGATTCTGTCAGTGTCTTGATCTGTTCACCATCAACATTGCGTGCAGCAGCAACCACAGCCTCCCAGACACTGTTCAGAGAGGTGTACTGTTTTCCCTCCTTGTAAATCTGACATTTGATGATGGACCACAGGTTCTCAATGGGGTTCAGATCAGGTGAACAAGGAGGCCATGTCATTAGATTTTCTTCTTTTATACCCTTTCTTGCCAGCCACGCTGTGGAGTACTTGGACGCGTGTGATGGAGCATTGTCCTGCATGAAAATCATGTTTTTCTTGAAGGATGCAGACTTCTTCCTGTACCACTGCTTGAAGAAGGTGTCTTCCAGAAACTGGCAATAGGACTGGGAGTTGAGCTTGTCTCCATCCTCAACCCGAAAAGGCCCCACAAGCTCATCTTTGATGATACCAGCCCAAACCAGTACTCCACCTCCACCTTGCTGGCGTCTGAGTCGGACTGGAGCTCTCTGCCCTTTACCAATCCAGCCACGGGCCCATCCATCTGGCCCATCAAGACTCACTCTCATTTCATCAGTCCATAAAACCTTAGAAAAATCAGTCTTGAGATATTTCTTGGCCCAGTCTTGACGTTTCATCTTGTGTGTCTTGTTCAGTGGTGGTCGTCTTTCAGCCTTTCTTACCTTGGCCATGTCTCTGAGTATTGCACACCTTGTGCTTTTGGGCACTCCAGTGATGTTGCAGCTCTGAAATATGGCCAAACTGGTGGCAAGTGGCATCTTGGCAGCAGCACGCTTGACTTTTCTCAGTTCATGGGCAGTTATTTTGCGCCTTGGTTTTTCCACACGCTTCTTGCGACCCTGTTGACTATTTTGAATGAAACGCTTGATTGTTCGATGATCACACTTCAGAAGCTTTGCAATTTAAGAGTGCTGCATCCCTCTGCAAGATATCTCACTATTTTTTACTTTTCTGAGCCTGTCAAGTCCTTCTTTTGACCCATTTTGCCAAAGGAAAGGAAGTTGCCTAATAATTATGCACACCTGATATAGGGTATTGATGTCATTAGACCACACCCCTTCTCATTACAGAGATGCACATCACCTAATATGCTTAATTGGTAGTAGGCTTTCGCATAAAGAGGATGATGTGGTCAAAATACTCATTTGCCTAATCATTCTGCACTCCCTGTATAAAAATATTATACTATTCAGAATTCAGCATTCTTGCTTTTTATAAGGCCTGGGTTCCTGTGTTTGTCATTAATGCACACTATGCAACGTGCTTGCAGTCATATCTCAAGCTCCTGAACTTTTTAAAAAAAAAATAAAAAAAAATTAAAGTCTCTTATTTGATATGGATAGTCTCTAAGAGTGCATTTACATTTGGTAGGTTGTGGAAGGGCTGCTATGTCATGTCGTAGTGCAGCAGATCATATCTTATTGTATGCTTATTTGCTGCGTCTTCTGCTGTGTTAGTAATGAGGTAGCTTAATACTTTTTCTCTAAGTATGTACTTGGATGTTATTTATTCAGGCACCTGATTTCCTCTTTTATTCCCTTCCTCCATATCTCCCTGTGAAATAGGGCCAGTCTGAGTTGATTGCCTTAATACTCTTTGCAGCGCCCAAGCAGCCTCTCAATACCATGTCTTCCCCCAGAAACCATTCCTACGAGCATGTGATGTCTGTTGTGCAAAGGTGGCACAACGCCACTCACCTAGTGTTGCTTGCTCTGGGTTGGTCCGTGACTGCTTCTTATAAGTTAATGGCCACCGCTTCTTTCTCTTACTCTGACAATCATTCCGCTTGGTTCAGTCTCCACTTATCTGTGTAGCAGGGATGATCCGGGTATTATGTTGTCGGCCCGTTGTCTTTGCTTCCGAAAAGTCACTGACCGCGTGGGCAAGATGGCGGATTACTCCGCTCAGTCACCGCTGCATTCTTAAGTCTCACAGCGTTCAGCTTGTGGCTCAGCTCCAAATCTTGTGCCTTTGGGTTCACTTTCCCTTCATTACCTCTTTCCTCAGGTTTTTAAGGTAGTCACAAATATATTAATGCCCTTTGCAGTTGTTTAATTAGCAGTGTGTTGCGGAGCTCTAAACCTACACCACCATCACTGTGAAGCTCCCGGCTCCGCCTCCGCCTCCGTGGGAAACTTTTTAACAGGTCGGTCTCACCTGTTCTTACATTGTATGTTTAACATAGCGTAAATGTCGGATGTATTGACTCTAATCCTATTTAACCGTTTCTCAATATCTGCTAAAAAAAAATGAGAAAACATAATAATAACATTCTGAGAAAAGATAAATATGTGTAAAGTTCAAGTAATTTTACCTCAGGCCGTGGACAGATATAGGTGCAAACAAACCAGTGATATATACACTATCAACTTCTCAGAGGAAAGAGTTATTCAAACTAGATGAACGATTCTGTTACATAAGAACATATGCAACAAAAAATACACTTATTCGTCTTATAAATGTCTAAACAATATATAATAAGAGGACGATTATATGCTCAAGATTGATCATTTAAACCACAGGGTCATGAGCTCAATAAGCTATAGAAAAGCAATTGGTTTTCATTATTGTGACTTGACCTGTAGAATCATGCGAGAAGGGGTTAGAACAATCCAGCACATACAGAACCTTTTTGAACATGAGCAAAGATATAACTCGTCAAACTAGACTAACTTTTGTTAAATGAAAACATATACAGTAAAAACAAACCAAGTTGTACATTAGGTATTTCAGGTACAAATAACCAATGGTAATCATCCACTCAAGATTATAAATCTGACAAACAGGATGATGAAACCTGTTAGTGAGAAAAGCTTAAGTTAGACAAAATGAAATAACAATTATCAAACTTCCCGTGGTTCCTTTTCCAAGTTAGTGTTGAAAGTCTGTTTTCTCTTTATTATTATTATTATTATTATTGGTTATTTGTAGAGCACCAACAGATTCTGCAGTGCTATAAACAAATGCGGAGTACAACAAAACAATTATAGGGATCAAATGGGTAGAGGGCCCTGCCAAGAGTTGCACTGTTGTAGTCAGCTCTTAAGAAGGGGATCTACAAACAGCTGGACTCTTAGGCTTACAAGCTATGGGGTTCAGGGGATAGCAATGGAGGAGTGGAACTGGTATAAAGTAAGGTTAGCATAGGTTGTATGCATGCCTGAACAGTAGAGTATTTAGGGAGTGCTTGAAGCTTTCAAAACTAGGGGAGAGTCTTGTGGAGCGAGGCAGAGTTTTCCACAAGATGGGAGCCAGTCTGGAGAAGTCCTGTAAATGGGAGTGTGATGAGGTAACCAGAGAGGAGGAGAGTAGGAGGTCATGAGCAGAGTGAAGGGGACAGGAGGGAGAGTATCTGGAGAAAAGGTCTGAGATATAGGGGGGAGCAGTGCAGTTGAGGGCTTTGTATGTCAGAGTGAGAATTTTGTGTTTGATCCTATAGGCAAGAGGAAGCCAGAAAAGGGATTGGCAGAGAGGTGCAGCAGATGAAGAGTGACGTGTAAGGAAGATGAGTCTGGCAGAAGCATTCATTATGGATTGTAAAGGAGCTAGGCAGCAGGTGGGGAGACCAGAGAGGACAGAGTTGCAGTAATCGAGGATGGAAAGAATGAGAGAGTGGATTAAAAACTTAGTTGTGTCTTGTGTAAGGAAGTGTCTAATTTTAGAGGTGTTTTTAAGGTGAAAGCGGCAGGCTTTAGCCAAGGACTGAATGTGAGGAGTGAAAGAAAGATCTGAGTAAAATGTGACCCCAAGACATCGGGCATGCGGGGTAGGTGTAATGATGGATTTGTCAACAGTTATAGAGAGATTGGGGGTGGAGATTTTGGAAGAAGGGGGGAAAATGAGGGGCTCAGTTTTGGAGAGATTTAGCTTGAGGTAGTGAAAGGACATCCAGGATGAGATGTGAGAAAGACAGTTAGTGGCAGGAGTTAGCAAGGAAGGAGATAGGTCTGGTGCAGATAAGTAGATTTGGGTGTCATCGGCATACAAATGATATTGGAAACCGTGGGACTTTATTAGGGAACCTAGTGATGACATGTAGATTGAGAAGAGAAGGGGACCGAGGATAGAGCCTTGCGGTAATCCGACAGAAAGTGGTGACGGGGCAGAGGAGGCCCCAGAGAAGGCTACACTAAAGGTATGGTTTGACAGGTAGGAAGAGAGCCACGCAAGGGCTGTGTCACAGATGCCAAAGGATTGGAGGGTTTGGTACAGAAGAGGGTGGTCAACAATGTCAAAGGCTGCGGACAGATCAAATAGGATAAGCAGAGAGAAGTGGCCTTATTCTCTTATTTTGTCTAGGTGAGTTTCAGTCCATACGTGTCTTTGAGGCTTGGGGGTGTCTTGATTCGAGGTTTGCCTAGTTGCAGACTAAGCCACGTCTGTTTCAGGAGGAGGAATGTTTAGGACTTTAGGACAGAATAGAATAATAGCCTTTATATTGTTACAGTCAAATTTCTTTCCTGACTTCCCCAACGATAGGGAATTTTTAATGAACGTAGAAGTGTATCCAGTCCACAGATCATCCATTACTTGTGGGATATTCTCCTTCCCAACAGGAAGTTGCAAGAGGATCACCCACAGCAGAGCTGCTATATAGCTCATCCCCTCACTGCCATATCCAGTCATTCTCTTGCAACTCTCAACTAAGATGGAGGTCGTAAGAGGACTGTGGTGTTTTATACTTAGTTTGTTTCTTGAATCAAAAGTTTGTTATTTTTAAATGGTACCGGAGTGTACTGTTTATCTCAGGCAGTATTTAGAAGAAGAATCTGCCTGTGTTTTCTATGATCTTAGCAGAAGTAACTAAGATCCTTTGCTGTTCTCACATATTCTGAGGAGTGAGGTAACTTCAGAGGGGGAATAGCGTGCAGGTTTTCCTGTAATAAGGTATGTGCAGTTAAAATATTTTTCTAGGGATGGAATTTGCTAGAAAATGCTGCTGATACCGAAGTAATGTAAGTAAAGCCTTAAATGCAGTGATAGCGACTGGTATCAGGCTTATTAATAGAGATACATACTCTTCTAAAAGTGTATTTTAAAACATTTGCTGGCATGTTTAATCGTTTTTTACACATGTTTGGTGATAAAACTTATTGGGGCCTAGTTTTTTCCACATGGCTGGCTTGAATTTTGCCTAGAAACAGTTCCCTGAGGCTTCCCACTGTTGTAATATGAGTGGGAGGGGCCTATTTTGGCGTTTTTTTGCACAGCAAAAATTACAGACACAGACATCCAGCTTCTTCCTGCATGATCCAGGACTTCTCTGAAGGGCTCAAAAGGCTTCAAAAGTCGTATTGAGGGAGGTAAAAAGCCACAGTAGAGCTTAAAAAACGTTTTTGTCATTTGTTATTCCGTTTTTGGTATTAAGGGGTTAATCATCCATTTGCAAGTGGGTGCAATGCTCTGCTAATTTATTACATACACTGTAAAAATTTCGTTAGTGTAACTGCATTTTTTCACTGTTATTTCAAAATTTGGGACCATTTGTGTTTCTTAAAGGCGCAGTAACGTTTTTTATATTGCTTGTAAACTTGTTTTAAAGTGTTTTCCAAGCTTGCTATTCTCATTGCTAGTCTGTTTAAACATGTCTGACACAGAGGAACCTACTTGTTCATTATGTTTGAAAACCATGGTGGAGCCCCATAGGAGAATGTGTACTAAATGTATTGATTTCACCTTAAACAGTAAAGATCAGTCTTTATCTATAAAAGAATTATCACCAGAGGGTTCTGTCGAGGGGAAAGTTATGCCGACTAACTCTCCCCACGTATCAGACCCTTCGCCTCCCGCTCAGGGGACACACGCTAATATGGCGCCAATTACATCAGGGACGCCCATAGCGATTACCTTGCAGGACATGGCTGCAATCATGAATAATACCCTGTCAGAGGTATTATCTAGATTGCCTGAATTAAGAGGCAAGCGCGATAGCTCTGGGGTTAGGAGAGATACAGAGCGCACAAATGCTGTTAGAGCCATGTCTGATACTGCGTCACAGTATGCAGAACATGAGGATGGAGAGCTTCAGTCTGTGGGTGACATCTCTGACTCGGGGAAACCTGATTCAGAGATTTCTAATTTTAAATTTAAGCTTGAGAACCTCCGTGTATTGCTTGGGGAGGTATTAGCTGCTCTGTATGACTGTAACACAGTTGCAATTCCAGAGAAATTGTGTAGGCTGGATAGATACTATGCGGTGCCGGTGTGTACTGACGTTTTTCCTATACCTAAAAGGCTTACAGAAATTATTAGCAAGGAGTGGGATAGACCTGGTGTGCCCTTTTCCCCACCTCCTATATTTAGAAAAATGTTTCCAATAGACGCCACTACACGGGACTTATGGCAGACGGTCCCTAAGGTGGAGGGAGCAGTTTCTACTTTAGCAAAGCGTACCACTATCCCGGTTGAGGACAGTTGTGCTTTTTCAGATCCAATGGATAAAAAATTGGAGGGTTACCTTAAGAAAATGTTTATTCAACAAGGTTTTATTTTGCAGCCCCTTGCATGCATTGCGCCTGTCACTGCTGCAGCGGCATTCTGGTTTGAGGCCTTGGAAGAGGCCATCCAGACAGCTCCATTGAATGAAATTATTGACAAGCTTAGAACGCTTAAGCTAGCTAACTCATTTGTTTCTGATGCCATTGTTCATTTGACTAAACTAACGGCTAAGAATTCCGGATTCGCCATCCAGGCGTGTAGGGCGCTATGGCTTAAATCCTGGTCAGCTGACGTGACTTCAAAGTCTAAATTACTCAACATTCCTTTCAAGGGGCAGACCTTATTCGGGCCTGGCTTGAAGGAAATTATTGCTGACATTACTGGAGGCAAGGGTTATTCCCTTCCTCAGGACAGGGCCAAATCGAAGGCCAAACAGTCTAATTTTCGTGCCTTTTGAAACTTCAAGGCAGGAGCAGCATCAATTTCCTCTGCTTCAAAACAAGAGGGAACTGTTGCTCATTCCAGACAGGCCTGGAAACCTAACCAGTCCTGGAACAAGGGCAAGCAGGCCAGAAAGCCTGCTGCTGCCCCCAAGACAGCATGAAGGAACGGCCCCCTATCCGGAAATGGATCTAGTTGGGGGCAGACTTTCTCTCTTCGCCCAGGCGTGGGCAAGAGATGTTCAGGATCCCTGGGCGTTGGATATCATATCTCAGGGATATCTTCTGGACTTCAAAGCTTCTCCTCCACAAGGGAGATTTCATCTTTCAAGGTTATCAGCAAACCAGATAAAGAAAGAGGCATTCCTAAGCTGTGTGCAAGACCTCCTAGTAATGGGAGTGATCCATCCAGTTCCGCGGACGGAACAAGGACAGGGATTTTATTCAAATCTGTTTGTGGTTCCCAAGAAAGAGGGAACCTTCAGAACAATCTTGGATCTAAAGATCTTAAACAAATTCCTCAGAGTTCCATCATTCAAAATGGAAACTATTCGGACCATCCTACCCATGATCCAAGAGGGTCAGTACATGACCACAGTGGACTTAAAGGATGCCTACCTTCACATACCGATTCACAAAGATCATCATCGGTTCCTAAGGTTTGCCTTTCTAGACAGGCATTACCAATTTGTAGCTCTTCCCTTCGGGTTGGCCACTGCCCCGAGAATTTTTACAAAGGTTCTGGGCTCACTTCTGGCGGTTCTAAGACCGCGAGGCATAGCGGTGGCTCCATATCTAGACGACATCCTGATACAGGCGTCAAGCTTTCAAATTGCCAAGTCTCATACAGAGATAGTTCTGGCATTTCTGAGGTCGCATCGGTGGAAAGTGAACGTGGAAAAGAGTTCTCTATCACCACTCACAAGAGTCTCCTTCCTAGGGACTCTTATAGATTCTGTAGAGATGAAAATTTACCTGACGGAGTCCAGGTTATCAAAACTTCTAAATGCTTGCCGTGTCCTTCATTCCATTCCAAGCCCGTCAGTGGCTCAGTGCATGAAAGTAATCGGCTTAATGGTAGCGGCAATGGACATAGTGCCATTTGTGCGCCTGCATCTCAGACCGCTGCAATTATGCATGCTAAGTCAGTGGAATGGGGATTACTCAGATTTGTCCCCTCTACTAAATCTGGATCAAGAGACCAGAGATTCTCTTCTCTGGTGGCTTTCTCGGGTCCATCTGTCCAAGGGTATGACCTTTCGCAGGCCAGATTGGACAATTGTAACAACAGATGCCAGCCTTCTAGGTTTGGGCGCAGTCTGGAACTCCCTGAAGGCTCAGGGATCGTGGACTCAGGAGGAGAAACTCCTCCCAATAAATATTCTGGAGTTAAGAGCAATATTCAATGCTCTTCTAGTTTGGCCTCAGTTAGCAACACTGAGGTTCATCAGATTTCAGTCGGACAACATCACGACTGTGGCTTACATCAACCATCAAGGGGGAAACAGGAGTTCCCTAGCGATGTTAGAAGTCTCAAAGATAATTCGCTGGGCAGAGTCTCACTCTTGCCACCTGTCAGCAATCCACATCCCAGGCGTAGAGAACTGGGAGGCGGATTTTCTAAGTCGTCAGACTTTTCATCCGGGGGAGTGGGAACTCCATCCGGAGGTGTTTGCTCAACTGGTCCATCGTTGGGGCAAACCAGAACTGGATCTCATGGCGTGTCGCCAGAACTCCTAGCTTCCTTGTTACGGATCCAGGTCCAGGGACCCGGGAGCAATGCTGATAGATGCTCTAGCAGCTCCTAGGTTCTTCAACCTGGCCTATGTGTTTCCACCGTTTCCTCTGCTCCCTCGACTGATTGCCAAAATCAAACAGGAGAGAGCATCAGTGATTCTGATAGCGCCTGCATGGCCACGCAGGACCTGGTATGCAGACCTAGTGGACATGTCATCTCTTCCACCATGGACTCTGCCTCTGAGGCAGGACCTTCTAATACAAGGTCCTTTCAATCATCCAAATCTAATTTCTCTGAGACTGACTGCATGGAGATTGAACGCTTGATTCTATCAAGGCGTGGCTTCTCCGAGTCAGTCATTGATACCTTAATACATTGATACCTTAATAATCTGCCATAAGATATGGCGTAAATATCTTTATTGGTGTGAATCCAAGAGTTACTCATGGAGTAAGGTTAGGATTCCTAGGATATTGTCCTTTCTCCAAGAGGGTTTGGACAAAGGCTTATCAGCTAGTTCTTTAAAAGGACAGATCTCTGCTCTGTCTATTCTTTTGTACAAGCGTCTGGCAGAAGTTCCAGACGTCCAGGTATTTTGTCAGGCTTTGGTTAGGATTAAGCCTGTGTTTAAAACTGTTGCTCCCCCGATGAGCTTAAACTTGGTTCTTAAAGTTCTTCAGGGAGTTCCGTTTGAACCCCTTCATTCCATTGATATTAAACTTTTATCTTGGAAAGTTCTGTTTTTGATGGCTATTTCCTCGGCTCGAAGAGTCTCTGAGTTATCTGCCTTACATTGTGATTCTCCTTATCTGATTTTTCATTCAGACAAGGTAGTTCTGCGTACCAAACCTGGGTTTTTACCTGAGGTGGTTTCTAACAGGAATATCAATCAAGAGATTGTTGTTCCATCATTGTGTCCTAATCCTTCTTCAAAGAAGGAACGTCTTTTGCATAATCTGGACGTAGTCCGTGCCTTGAAGTTTTACTTACAGGCTACTAAAGATTTTCGTCAAACATCTGCCCTGTTTGTCATTTACTCTGGACAGAGGAGAGGTCAAAAAGCTTCAACAACCTCTCTCTCCTTTTGGCTTCGGAGCATAATACGCTTAGCCTATGAGACTGCTGGACAGCAGCCCCCTGAAAGGATTACAGCTCATTCTACTAGAGCTGTGGCTTCCACCTGGGCCTTTAAAAATGAGGCCTCTGTTGAACAGATTTGCAAGGTTGCGACTTGGTCTTCGCTTCACACCTTTTCAAAATTTTACAAATTTGACACTTTTGCTTCTTTGGAGGCTGTTTTTGGGAGGAAGGTTCTACAGGCAGTGGTTCCTTCCATTTAAGTTCCTGCCTTGTCCCTCCCATCATCCGTGTACTTTAGCTTTGGTATTGGTATCCCACAAGTAATGGATGATCCGTGGACTGGATACACTTAACAAGAGAAAACATAATTTATGCTTACCTGATAAATTTATTTCTCTTGTAGTGTATCCAGTCCACGGCCCGCCCTGTCCTTTTAAGGCAGGTCTAAATTTTAATTAAACTACAGTCACCACTGCACCCTATGGTTTCTCCTTTCTCGTCTTGTTTCGGTCGAATGACTGGATATGGCAGTGAGGGGAGGAGCTATATAGCAGCTCTGCTGTGGGTGATCCTCTTGCAACTTCCTGTTGGGAAGGAGAATATCCCACAAGTAATGGATGATCCGTGGACTGGATACACTACAAGAGAAATAAATTTATCAGGTAAGCATAAATTATGTTTTTTCATAGGGTCCTCATGGATAGATCCTGGAAGATCTGTATACGGGCTTCCTGGAATAGAAATGCCTGCTGTTTTCTGCCGAAGGAGTATATTCATTCTCTATGTTGATATTGCTGAAAGCGGACTATTATGTCCCTGGGTGGTTGGGTATCCAGCGGTTTTGGATGCAGAGATCAGTGAGCTCTATCCAAAGTGATCACCAGGGCTATGGCATCATTAGCTCTCACCATTTCTGCGAAGAGTTCTTGTAGATATGGTTGGATTTCCGAGGGTTGTACCATTCCGGTATACCTCTAAAGCGTACATTTCCATGCCTAGACCTATTTTATAGGTCGTCTAGTTTGTCTTCTAAGTCATTAATATGGCGATCTTGGTTACGTAGTTTAGTGGTAAGACCTGCTACATTTTGTGATATCATGCCCTTGTGTTCTTCTAGCGAATCTACTCTGCTTACCAAATCTGTAATATCTTTCCTCAATTCTGCACATTCTTCTTTTATGCACATTTTCACCTGATCAATTAGTGATTCCAGGTCTAAGTGTTGAGGGAGAGGGGCTTCTCGAGGTATCATCATGAGTGTCAGAAAGCTCATCTGTTAATGGGCTTATTATTTGAGGTTCTTTTTTTTTTTTTTTTTTAATAATTTTTTTGAGGTTTATATTGATATGACATAAAAACATGAGAAATATAACATCACATAATGGACTTAAATATAGCATATCATACAATAGTTTCCACTTCCGGAATACTAGTAGTCCGTATTATGTCATATTTAGAGTCCCAAGTCAAAAGTAGACCTCGTATGTTTTCTTTTTTTGTTTTACAGCGTTTCTTCAGTAATTAAATAACATTTAAACATAGTATAAACATGCATATTAAGATATATAGAGATAATGAGCTTTGAAAGAGAAACAAGAAAACCCAACATTTTTATTACATATATAAAATTTTTTGCAGTTTTTGAGGGATGATGAGTGAAAAATGATAAAGGATGGATGATAATAGGTGATACCAGTGGCCTGAACTCTCAAGCGACCGACTAATGAAAGTCAGACAGGAGCTGAGTCCACATGTCCAAAACAATAAGGTGTCTCAAAATATTAGGGGTAAGGGAAGGGTAAAGAACTATGATTAATTTTGCGGTATATACGAGGATAAACCGCGCTAGAAGTCACTGGTACACAATTTACCAGAGATCTATAACAATATTTAATGAACAATGGTCTATTGAAAATTGAATCAAAACTTCAATGTTTAACTAAAGAAGTGATTTAGTTACTGAGTAAATAGATGAGTAAATGGATGAGTGAATGAATGGGTATATGAGTAAGTGGATAAGTGAATGAGTAGACAAAGGAAAAACAAATGTTACTCCGATTTGTTAAAATAAAGTGTGCAAACATCAACATTAAAGGAACACAACGTATATGGGTGTGTGGTTGAGGTAATGGATGAATGAATGAGGAGAAGCCTGTTTAGGTGAGGTAATGGGTGAGTAAATAAATGAAGGTGATGAAATGAGTAAATTAATGAATGGATAGATGAATGGGTATATGAAGATATGAACGAGTGAATGAGTAGGTGGGGAAAGAGATTATCTGGGCCTCAATTTGTTAAAATATGATATATAAGCAATAACAGTAAAGAGACCCAGCATACATGGATATGTGATTAAATGGGTGAATAGGTGGATGTACGAGTGAATGATCGAATGAATGAATGAGTGGGAGAGGGGGGGGGGTTTGTTGGGCTCCTATAATTAGACGCAATGAATGGACCCAACAGTTTAATAAACACAATATGACTCGTCTAACTGTTATCTACTAATCTCCTTCTCTTTCTATAGACCAGAGAATAACTAAATACAAGGTAGTTATAATTAAGAGGGAGGAAGGGGGGGATCAAGGGGACGAATGCCACACATTTATATAAACACATTATTTCTAGTTACAACAAGAATCACCTTATAAAAGAGCTAACTAAAGTAACAAATAGCGATCTAAGATTCAAGATAAACATTGTAGGTACATTGAAAAGGAACATATATATAGAAATATTGGCTACTTTAAACCTTTGGTGCAGATGATCTCAGAGAGGAGAAAAAAATATATTATAACCCTCCCCCCCTTCCTTTCACACACACATTCACACCCCCATCCTTCCCCCTGAGACCTCCACATATATTCTTACAGCATGTTTTGCAGCCTATATTTATAGATGTACCTGAAAGTATTAAGCCAGCACGAACCCCAAACAGCCAATTTGCCATGATACTGACCTACTTCTCTTCAATATTATGAAGAACATATAATATATGCCTAAACAAGTCAAACATTTCAACCTATAAACTTAAATTTTGACATACTTCTCATCGTTATTATGAAGAAAATATAATATATGTGTAAACAATTCAAACATTTCAACCTAAAAACTTATTTTTTGATATTTCAAGACAATTTTAAACAGTGTCTCTGTTACTTTACTGTTGGTGTATGTATCAAAAAGACACTGGAAGCTTTTAAAGAAAACTACATTAGGCTTTACTTGTACAGATGCATCAGCAATATTTGGAACATACCAAAGGACTTGTAAAACAATAGTCTGCACACACAGAAGAGGAAAAACACAATAGAGATTAAAGAACAACTTCCTTCCTGTATAAAAGAATGAACAAGATCACAGACATAAACAATCAATAATTTAAACTGAACAGCGCCATCTACAGCATCAATGTTGTTCATACATGTGGTATAGTACATGCTGTTGTATTTCCCAACACCCCTTCTCAACGGCATGTACATAATTACACTAAGTTCAGTTTCTTTTGAAGAAAACAATGCCGTTCCTTTGGCAACGGCTTTGTGAGTGCGTCTGCAGTCATCTCTTCCGATGGGCAGTATTGAATGTCAATAATACCTTGTTCTTTCATGTCCCTGAGTAAATGATATTTTACATCAATGTGCTTGGTTCGAGGATTCACTCTTTCTGATTGTGTCAACTTTATACACCCTTGGTTTTCTTCAAGAATTGGTATGGGTTTAGACACATCCAGTCCCATGTCTTGAAAAAGTTGACAAATCCAAATTGCTTCTTGACATGCATGTGCTGCTGCTATATATTCTGCTTCTGTTGAAGAGAGTGCAACAGTCGCTTGTTTTTGACTCGACCAACTTATTGTTCCTTCTCCATACTGGAAGATGTAACCACTTGTAGATTTGCGGTCAGTGGTATCTCCGGCCCAATCAGCATCAACATATCCAATTAGTTTTGGGTTTGATGTTGCTGGCAGTCGCAGCTTCATCCGAATTGTTCCTTTTAGGTACTGTATCACCCTCTTTACTGCATTCCAGTCACGTTGACATGGTGTCGCAACTTTTCTACAGAGTATACCTATTGCTGCGGCAATTTCTGGTCTTGTCATGGTGGCAATGTATACCAATTTTCCTATTGCCCTGCGGTAATTGTCATTATTGGGTATCAAGTTTTCTATTCCGTTGTTTTTCAGGTAATCTGGTTCCATAGGTGTTTTCACCTCTTTTGCATCTTGCATGTGAAATTGCTCTAATATTTCTGTAATTTTCTGACTTTGGTTAAGAAGATAGCTTCCATCCTCTTCCCTTTCTATTTGGATTCCTAAATAATGAGTGATGTTCCCTAGTTCTTTAATCTCAAAGTTCTGTTTTAATTATGAACTATTTGGTCACAGTCCCCTTCTTGTTCAAAACAAGTTATGATGTCATCAACATAAATTAGGATGTATATCCATTTGTTTTCTTGATGCCTTGAATATAGACATGGATCTGCTTTGCTTCTTGAGAATCCTTGTTTCATGAGTACTTCATTCACTTTTTCATTCCACATTCTCGCAGCTTGCTTTAGTCCATAGATGCTCTTTTGAAGTTTGCATACAAGGTTCTGTTCCCTTTAAAATCCAGGTGACTTTTCCATGTAGAGATCCTCCTTGATGTCTCCATATAGGAAAGCCGTTTTGACGTCTAGGTGCCTCACTTGCATTCCCTTTCCGGCTGCAATGCTAAGGAGCGCTCTGATGGTGGAGTGTTTTACAACTGGAGCAAAAGTTTCATCATAATCTTCTCCAAATTTCTGTGAGTATCCCTTTGCAACTAATCTTGCCTTGTATCTGTGGATATTTCCTTCTGCATCGTATTTTACTTTAAAAGTCAATTTACTTCCTATAGCTTTGCGACCAGGGGGGGAGCTCAGTGAGTGTCCAGGTTTTATTTTCCTGAAGTGATTTTATTTCTTCTTCGGCTGCTTTTCTCCATTGGTTGGCTTCCCTTTTTGGCAATTTTTCTATATCTTCCCAGGATGTTGGTTCGAGTGTTTCATGTGTCTTAGCGATGTATGACAGCTTGCGGGGTGGTATACCTTTCGTCACCCGAGTCGATTTTCTGATTTCTGGTTGTTCAGTGGGTTCTAATGATTTCTGAGTAGCTGTTTTTTCTATTGTGAGCTCCACTTCTTGCTCTGTCTCCTGTACAGCTTCACTTTGGTCAGCATCTCTTGCTGGTTCAGTGGAGAGGTTCTCTTTATGGCTTTCAAGGGACATTTTTTCTGATGTTTGACTTTCATCAAAATAAACACTACGGCTTATTGTGATCTTGTTGGTCTTTGGATGAAGAATTCTATAGCCTTTACTTTGTTCACTGTAGCCCATAAGAATGCCTTCTATGGCTGTGTTCTCTAATTTGGAGCGTTTCTCACTTGGAACATGGGCATATGCTTTACATCCAAACACTCTAATATGCCCCATACTAGGTTTTGGTCCATTCCACATTTCATATGGGGTGCTCTCAATAGTTTTTGATGGTAGCCCGTTCTGTAAGTATGTTGCAGTCATTATTGCTTCACCCCAGTACTGGTTAGGTAAATTGGCGTCTGAAAGCATGCATCTTGCCATTTCTATGATGGTGCGATTTTTCCTTTCTGCAACACCATTTTGCTCAGGAGTGTATGGTACAGTTGTTTGGTATATAATGCCTTGTCTTTTCATGTATGACTCCACTTCCTTACTCATATATTCCCCTCCGTTGTCGGTACGTAATGTTCCTGGTTTCCGTTGAAATTTATTGCTGAATGTAGCTATACATTCTTTAAGTTTCTCTGATGTCTCACTTTTGTGCTTCATCAGATATGTTGTTGTGTACCTGGAATAATTGTCAATGAAAGTCAGTAAATATCTGTTCCCGCCGGGTGTGGGGGTTTTCATTGGTCCACACACGTCACTGTGTATGAGTTCCATGGGGTGAGTGGTTTTTCTTTGACTGGCTTGTGGAAGTGGGGTACGTGTGACCTTTGCTTTGATACAACATGTGCACTTCATGAGCATGTCACAAAGCAAAATTATCATGTCTTCTGATAAACCTTCCTTTGCAAGTTCCTTTATAGCCTCTGGGTTTCGATGCCCTAATCGCCTGTGCCACAGGTGGATAAATTTGTTGTGTGGATTATGAATGACTGTTTTGGCTTGCTTCCTTTCAGTGATAAGTTTGTACAGGTGTTCGTTCAATCTTCCTTTTGCTAGGATTTGTTTCCTGTTTCGAATTGTGCATTCATTGCCTTGGAACTGAACTGTGAGTCCATTGTTAGCAAGAGTTTTTACTGATAGGAGGCTTCCTTCTAAACTTGGGACGTACAGAACATTCTTTGCTAGAATGCTTTGCTTACCTCCTGATGGTGTGATGCAAGTCAGGAACCCTTGACCATTACCTTCAGCTGTAATACTTTTCCCATTTGCTAGGAAGACTTTATCTTTAGTATTGAAATCAATTTCTGTGAAGAATGTCTCATCACTTGTCATGTGACTAGTTGCCCCTGAGTCAATGCACCATCCATGTGGTGTACTATTCTGAGTCACTTTAAAACTGCCGCTCCATGATGCAGCTGCAGTTTGCTTTGTGGCTGCCTTAGCTCTTTCTCTTGTAGGTGGTTCTAACCTTCGCTGCTCAGCTTTCCAGATTGAGCAGTTCTTTTTCAGGTGACCGACCTTTTTGCAGCGAAAACACACTCTGGTTTCTCTGTTTTGTTTTGTGCCTTCTTGCGCCTTCAGAGCTACCTCTGATCTCTCATTTTCTTCACTATGCATGTTTTCCTTTCTTCTATTATATTCATCATATAGTTTTCCCTTAGCATATTCTAGTGTTAGTTCTTGTTCAGGTCTGGTTTCTAGAGCATTGATAAGAGCACTATATGACTCTGGAAGGCTGCATAGTAACAATGATACTATATGATTGTCTTTAATTTCTTCTCCAATTGCACATAGCTGTTCCACAATCTCTAGCATTGCATTCACATATTCACACATTTCCTGGCCTTTTTCCAGCCTCATCTTATATAGTTTGCGCAGCAAATATAGTTTACTATTTAAATTTGAACGCTCATGCAGTTTTTGTAGTGCAGTCCACATACCTTTAGCTGTGTTTTCTTTTCTTATGTGAATGAGTTGATCATCCTCCACTAACAGGCTTATAATTGCTTTTGCTTGCCTGTTTTTCTTGTCCCATTCCCCTGGATTATCAGTGGGTCTGTTTGTATCCAGCACCTCCCATAGCACCTCCCATAAATCATCTTTGGATAAAAGCATTTCAAGCTTAAACTTCCACAGCTGTTAGTTGGTATTGTTTAGCTTCACTATTGCATATTTCACATCTGAACCACTTGCAATCTTTCAGTAAATTTGATGCAGCTCTTGTTTCCTCACACAGTATTTGCTTGGATCATAGATGCAACACTTACTGACTTGTAGTTTTTTTTTTCAGTGTCTGGGCCCATAACCTGTTGGTGTATGTATCAAAAAGACACTGGAAGCTTTTAAAGAAAACTGCATTAGGCTTTACTTGTACAGATGCATCAGCAATATTTGGAACATACCAAAGGACTTGTAAAACAATAGTCTGCACACACAGAGAAGGAAAAACACAATAGAGATTAAAGAACAACTTCCTTCCTGCATAAAAGAATGAACAAGATCACAGACATAAACAATCAGTAATCTAAACTGAACAGCGCCGTCTACAGCATCAATGTTGTTCATACATGTGGTATAGTACATGCTGTTGTATTTCCCAACATTTACCATATATGATCTACCTATCACACAGTTTTTCAGGTGTCTCCCTCAAGGACTGAAGGATCAAAGTCACGCTTCTTGTGTTGAGGCATAGGATTCCAGACTGAAGCAGAAGGCCTCAATGTAGCTTGGGAAGACTGAGTGGGAGGTGGGACTGGAGTTCCAACCAGAGGAAGGGGTTGATTCCTTCCGTTATCTTTATGTACCACTTCATCTTCAGCCTCCGCAGAAATAGAACCTAGGTCCCAAGATTTGATCAGAGCGAGGCCTTGGAAAACAGAAGTGATGGTGAAAGTGCGGTCATCTTTAGAAACATGTAATTTCGTGGAGAACCCCCATCTGTATCTGATGTTATTCTGGCGAAGACTTATGTCGCTGAAAGTTTTCCTCTGTTGAAGGGTTCTGGGAGAGAGATCAGCCAACACCTTGATGTTGGTGAACTTTTCAGGCATTTCAATATTGCAAAACGTAGCTCTTTGTAAGCGCTCTTTGTGGGTATAGAAGTGTAATCTCACAATGACATCCCTCGACTGTTCAGAAGATAATCCCCGAGGTCTCAGAGCTCTATAGGCTCTGTCAACCAAATTTTCCGTGGGGGATTGAGGTTTAGCTAAAAGAGTGAAGGATTCCATTAGGAACGGCAGTAATTCTGAATTGGTGATCTCCTCAGGTATGCCCCTAATGCGAAGATTGTTCCTGTGGGACCTATTCTCTAGGTCTGCCATCTTATCTTCTAATTCCGCTATATTACCTGCTAGAATCTGCGTATAATTGAGAGGATTTGATTGATCCACCACAAGATCTTCCTGTTTTCGCTCAACAGTGTCAAGCCTCTCAGTAGTGGAGTGCAAATCTTTTTTTAAATCAGCAATATTGGAGGTCAGCTTTTCTGAGAATGAGGCATGATGATCGTCCAGCAGTGTTTTCAAAGATTGTAAGATAAAGGATGGAGATGCCTGAGATTGGTCCCCAAGTTTGCAGATTTTGTAGGGCTGCCATAGATAGAGATGATGATTCAGGACTAGAAAGAGGAGAGGAAATGGCCTCCATTACCATCACTGAATGAGCTTGAAGAGAGTCACCTAAAGCACCAAAGTGGTCAGCAACAGCCCGTTTGATCCCAGAGCTAGCTTTCTTATTTTTTTTCCTTTGTGAATGAGACATCTTCAAATCACACTTAAAGTAAATGGCATCCACAGAATGCAGGTTAAAATGTTTTCTTATAATCGCTAAAGCAGGCAAGAGTTAACTCCCAGCGTAGAGTAGGGTTGTATCTTGTTGTAACACACTTAAAGATGTGGCATTACGGGCATCCCCTAAGCCCCTCTGGCATGCGTGGATGTTCAGCCAAACATATCTAGCTTGCTATGTGGTCCAATACTTATGTGTAGGATATCCAGGGATTTAGATGTATGAGGAGAAAAATGTTAAACACACTCCCCAGG
Source organism: Bombina bombina (assembly GCF_027579735.1). Taxonomy (NCBI): domain Eukaryota; kingdom Metazoa; phylum Chordata; class Amphibia; order Anura; family Bombinatoridae; genus Bombina; species Bombina bombina. The sequence goes on along the minus strand of NC_069505.1, from coordinate 328,998,376 downwards.
GGATTTGTCTCCACTGGACCAGGACGGAAAAAGGAGTTAGGATATGACCTGCTGCAACTGTGTACAGGATAGTGTGTTCTGTAGTTGTTATCTGTTGAACTGCACTTTGGTAAGAAATATAAGATTGTATGTCAGCACATATGAGTCAACAAAATATATTTGTGAATGAGCACACCAAGGATAGGTATAGTGATCAAGGAGGCTTATTAGAATGGTATGAATGTATTCAGTTTGCAGTATATGCAATTATTTGCTTGGTTTAATCTTTATTCTCCTGTTATTTTTTTATTTTATTTTTTCCCTTTTTTTTTCTTTTTTTCTCTTTCCTTAACCTCCCCAGTCCATAGAGACTCCTTAGTACCTATTGCTTACATCTCAGTTAGTGTTCAAGTATTTGATAAATGTCCACAATAGATGTAAGCTCCACTTATCAACCGGAACTATAGTGGCCCACTAACAAATTGACAGAGAAACATAAGAAGGTAGCTGGTTTTCTTGGCTGCAAACCTCAATTACGTTCAATCAAGGTACTTTATGTTTTGTTTTTAGAGAGCTCCTGTTATTAATAGCGCTGAGGATTTTAATAAAAACTGTTGTTGGAAGCTATCAGTTCTTAACACAGTGCTGCGTATGTGTAAGGAGAGAGACTGAAAATGGCGTTTCGCGCCACAACTGCGGGAGCACCCGGCTGTGTAATAATCTGTATTAAAGTTCTGGTCCCCACATTAGGTTTGTGCTGCAAAGCGTGTGGGTATTAAAACTTTGGAAAGCTTTGGGCTATATAAAGAATGGCCAGTGTCTGTCCAGCCGCTACTCACAGTCGTTAGAGATGAGTCGGAACTTGTAAGGTTCTTAGCCCGGCGTTGTAGATGTGGCACTGCTTGTTATTATGAAGGGCTTGGCAGAGCTCCGGAGTGGATCCCCGACCCTCCGGAGCTAGCGATGATGAGCAGCAGCTGCAGCTATGAAAGAAGTGTGATCTGATCGTCGGGATTATTTTCCAGGCCCTGAAGTGCCCGCAGTCAGTAGAACTTCTGAGTCCGGAACAGCTCACCACTGTGTCTTAGGCAATACCAGATTAGACCAAATCTCTATATCCGACAGTTCAAATAAAGCCAAAGTTATGACACTACCTTTGATAGTGAAAACTACTTATTTAGTTAGGTTTTTTGTGGGTTTTTTATATTAAGTGAAGGAGCTCTAAGAAATGGCGTCTGCTCAGTATGGAAGTTAGCTCCGCCGCCCGAGGTTTTTTTATTCTTGGCTTTGTCAGCTTGTGTAAAAAAGTACTAGAAAACGCAAAAAATTGCAACCGCACTACACAAGTGAATGGGGACTGCTATTTGTACCTACTTTTATTTTTGCAGTGGGTACTTGCTGGAGTGCTTATGCAAGAATCAATGATTCAGAAAAGAGTAGAGTCAGAAATGTTAATTTCTGGCTCCAAGGGCAGATTGCATTTTTTAGCACTTACTGTCCCCTATTACTAATATAGGTATCAAAACCTTGAATAGGAAAGAGATGTGGGTGGAGCAGCGTATGTCTAAAATTAAAACCTAACTTTTATTTCAACACTTAAAAAAAGAAGAAAAAATGATAATAACATACAATTAAAAACACAAATTCGCGTAGAACTTGGAAATTAGGGTTAAATTGTACCCTGTGTTTAGTATTTGGATGGGGTAACGATAAGAGAGAGGGGTATCAATATTCAGATATTATAGTTCTAGAATAAGGTTATCTGAAGAGCTGATGTAAGTGTGGATTCTCTTGTATCTCTGACACCTGTGTTATTGTGTCAAATTATTGTTGTGAATGCCTATAGTGTTACTACAAATGTTTTATCTCTCTGATCTAACTGGATAATATACACCTCCTCTATTGGGCTTGTGTTACAAGCTGAGATGATGAAGTATCGTACTCAATTAAATTTATGAGAGAATAAACTGTTATGATTTAAGATTTTAGTATTGTGTATATATACAGAAGTGATTCTGCTATATGTATTGTATGTGTAAAAAAGTGTTTACTGTATTTTGCCCTTTGCGAGGCTGACTCAGAGATTTGTCTCCCCTTGTATGCTTTTTCTGTGACATTTTGAATAGAATGTGTGTATGATGATAGTATTTACCCTATTAAAATAAATAGGCAAATTTGCAGCTTTATAAGTCTATGTTACTGTTGTGGAGACTAATATATGCCTCTCAAATAGGTTTCCCCAGGTTTAGTTGGTTCCCATTGGAGAGAAAAGAAATAAAGGTATTTGAGAACTTTATATGCAGTCCAGTGCCTTGTATGGTCCAACTACAGGCCCCAGTATATTTTATGTGGGTATTAACGTTTTAAGGCCTAAGTTAGAGCTTGTGAAAGTTAGTGCCTTTATTCTTGTTTGCGGGCTCAAACGCCCTTTAGAGGAGTGTGAGAATACTAGGCGACAGAGATGTCATGTATGTCACCGGATTGACTGGTTCCCACTAAAGCGTATCTGTCGTCTTTGTCAGACACTCCTGTAGAGTAGTTGTAGAGCTTTTTAGTTAACTTCATCCCTGATAGTTACTGCCGTATGCTCTGGCTATTTCTATCTGTCCGATCGGCGTCGGACACTGTCCACAATAGCTCCGGTGTTCTGGACGGGTGCATGAGGCTCTTCTGCTGCAATTGTATAGGCCGCAGTTGTTATCCATGTGTGCGAAGCCATATAGACATCTGTTCCTATATCGATCATGCTCCTGTGTGTCTCCGGGCGATTAGGACACCTTTAATGTAGTTCTTAAGTCTCATCCGAGTTGTTCTAGGGTAGTTTGACCAACCTGATTTGTGGAGCCTTACTGAAACGTGACCATCTTGGTCGGCCGCTCGCTCCGCCCCCCATTGAATATGTTTTTTGTGTTCAGAAAGATCTTTGGAATATATTAGAATGTCGTCAAGCTTTACTATGACACAGATGTCCATGAGATTCCTAAAAATGTCATTTATAAATGCCTGGAAAGTTGCAGGGGCATTACATAAGCCGAAAGGCATGACGGCATATTCATAGAGACTGTATCTAGTTCTAAAATCGGTCTTCCATTCATCCCCCTGTCTTATACTAACTAAATTGCATGCACCCTTTAAATCTAGTTTATTGTAAATTGTTGCTTTATTCAATCTCTCAAGCAATTTAGGAATCAGCGGAAGGGGGTATCTATTCTTAATGGTTATGTTGTTTAGAGCCCTATAATCTATAATTGGTCTGAGGGAACTATCCTTATTTTTAATGAAAAGATTCCCGCCGCAGCTGGGGAAGTGGATGGGCAAATAAACCCTTTTCTGAGATTATCATCTAAATAATCTTTTAAAAATTTTAATTCAGCTTGTGAAAGCGGATATTTTACCGTAAGCTATATTGGCACCAAGCAGGGTATCAATGGGACAATCATAAATTCTATGAGGTGAAAGGTTTTTAGCCTCTTTTAAGTCAAAAACATCTTTAAAATCATTATAACAGTTTGGGATATCAGAATTTATGTGTAGTATAGATAGTTGAGAGAAACATGTTTGACTACAAAAAAATTGAAGGAAATGTTATACTGTTATGTGACCAGTCTATGTTAGGGTTATGTTTTGGGAGCCAAGGGCAACCAAGAATGATAGGATAAATAGAGGATGGTATGATATCAAAAATGAGATATTCCTTATGCCCAGAAGGAAAGGAAATAAGTAAGGAGATAGTATTATGAGTAATGGGTCCCTTCAGAAAATAAGAGCCATCAATCACATGAACAGGCAGTGGTGTTTGCTTAATCACAGTGGATATTATATTTACAGTGACAAATTAATCATCCATAAACATTCCAAATGTGCCAGAATCAATCATTGCCTCAGAGGTGATGTGGCATTGATCCCACTGTAAGGAGAGATGGAAAGAGCAATGAGTTTTTTGTTTTGTGGTATTGAGTATTTAAATGGAATCTAACTTCTTCTGACGGATCAAAGAGGGGCAAGTGGAGACTGAATGTTCATTGCTTACACATTTTAGACAAAGGCTAGTCTTCTTCTAGCCTTTTCTTCCTGACTCAGCAGTCCTTTTATGGTGCAATCTCCATATGTACTGTTTGGGAAGTGGCCTTGTCTGATATGGGATAAGAAATATTCTTGGGAATATAATCTGTCTTCTCAGCTTTTCTTCCCCGATATCTTCTGTCCATCGAGATACATATGTTTATTAAAGCTTCTAAGGAGTCTGGCATTTCAATGTGGGACAATTCATCCTTTAACATATCAAACAACCCTATACAAAATTGATTCTTAAGACTGGTACACACTTTGATCCTTTCTGTAGTGAATTTCTTAGGTTTCATGGAAAAATACATTAAACATGAGGTTTTAAATTCCCTAAATTCAGATCTTTTTCCTAAGAAAATCATAGGTGGATTAATAAGTGGTTCTTGGGTTTCAGAGGGTTTACCACGCATAAATTCTTGAAACAATCCTTTTAGTGTTTGATTTTCCTTTTGGAGCTCTGTTCGGCCTTGTGCAAGTATGTCAACTTTATTATTGAGAGTAGCTATGTGATTGGACATTTCTACTGGATCCATTATATATTATCCAATAGGTTTTCCTTAATGGCTTGATTAAACTGCAATAACCACACTTATAAAATGTTCTCTTAATTATTGTATAATTCTAATGTTAATGCCTCACTTAAGACATGTGAACATATGTTGTTGTAGCAATGCACATCCCAAGCTGATGTTAAAATATATAGGCAGGGAAGTCAGCTGTGTCCACTAAATTACTTGATTGATAAATCAGAGACCAATGAAGGGCCAATTTGAAAGTTAGATTCTGGTCTGGTCAGGGTGAGTTAAATAAACAGACAATAAAATTTGGAGGAAGTTAAAACTATGGCATGACAACTATAAATTTGAGAATTTGGTATGTGATATTCACATACCAAAAGAGAGTTACAGGAGAGGAAAAAACACAAGAGTTCAGTGAATACTTTGCAGATTGACAGGGAATATATTCACGTACCAAAAGAGAGTTACAGGAGAGGAAAAACACCAGAGTGCAGTGAATACTTTGCAGATTGACAGGGAATGTAATCACATACCAAAAGAGAGTTACAGGAGAGGAAAAACACCAGAGTGCAGTGAATACTTTGCAGATTGACAGGCAATATATTCACATACCAAGAGAGAGTTACTGGAGAGGAAAAACACCAGAGTGCAGTGAATGCTTTGCAGATTGACAGGGACTCTATTCACATACCAAGAGAGAGTTACAGGAGAGGAAAAACACCAGAGTGCACCAGAGTGCAGTGAATACTTTGCAGATTGACAGGGAATCTATTCACGTACCAAAAGAGAGTTACAGGAGAGGAAAAAACACCAGAGTGCAGTGAAAACTTTGCAGATTGACAGGGACTCTATTCCCATACCAAGAGAGAGTTACAGGAGAGGAAAAACACCAGAGTGCAGTGAATACTTTGCAGATTGACAGGGAATATATTCACGTACCAAAAGAGAGTTACAGGAGAGGAAAAAACACCAGAGTGCAGTGAATACTTTGCAGATTGACAGGGACTCTATTCACGTACCTGAAAGCAGAAGAAAGAGACTAGGGTGAGCTTGATGTAGTGTGCATTTCTTCAGCAGATGTCAATAGGCAGCAGGGTGTCTTAATAAGCAGCACTGTGGTGAGTTAAAACTATGGCATAAGGCAGCTATAAATTTGAGAATAATAGCAAGTATTGATAAGGATTGAACATCACATGGCAATTAACAAAACATTAGAAGTAAGACATTGGATAACAGTACAACAAATGTAGGACTAAATTAACAACCTAAAATAATTTGCTCTATATAAATATACACATACCAAAAGAGAGTTACAGGAGAGGAAAAAACACCAGAGTGCAGTGAATACTTTGCAGATTGACAGGGAATATATTCACGTACCAAAAGAGAGTTACAGGAGAGGAAAAACACCAGAGTGCAGTGAATTCTTTGCAGATCTACAGGGACTCTATTCACGTACCTGAAAGCAGAAGAAAGAGAGTAGGGTGAGCTTGATGTAGTGTGCATTTCTTCAGCAGATGTCAATAGGCAGCATGGTGTCTTAATAAGCAGCACTGTGGTGAGTTAAAACTATGGCATAAGGCAGCTATAAATTTGAGAATAATAGCAAGTATTGATAAGGATTGAACATCACATGGCAATTAACAAAACATTAGAAGTAAGACATTGGATAACAGTACAACAAATGTAGGACTAAATTAACAACCTAAAATAATTTGCTCTATATAAATATACACATACCAAAAGAGAGTTACAGGAGAGGAAAAAACACCAGAGTGCAGTGAATACTTTGCAGATTGACAGGGACTCTATTCACGTACCAAAAGAGAGTTACAGGAGAGGAAAAAACACAAGAGTGCAGTGAATACTTTGCAGATTGACAGGGAATATATTCACGTACCAAAAGAGAGTTACAGGAGAGGAAAAACACCAGAGTGCAGTGAATTCTTTGCAGATCTACAGGGACTCTATTCACGTACCTGAAAGCAGAAGAAAGAGAGTAGGGTGAGCTTGATGTAGTGTGCATTTCTTCAGCAGATGTCAATAGGCAGCATGGTGTCTTAATAAGCAGCACTGTGGTGAGTTAAAACTATGGCATAAGGCAGCTATAAATTTGAGAATAATAGCAAGTATTGATAAGGATTGAACATCACATGGCAATTAACAAAACATTAGAAGTAAGACTTTGGATAACAGTACAACAAATGTAGGACTAAATTAACAACCTAAAATCATTTGTTCTATATAAATATACACATACCAAAAGAGTGTTACAGGAGAGGAAAAAACACCAGAGTGCAGTGAATAATTTGCAGATTGACAGGGATTCTATTCACGTACTAAAAGAGAGTTACAGGAGAGGAAAAAACACAAGAGTGCAGTGAATACTTTGCAGATTGACAGGGAGTATATTCATGTACCAAAAGAGTTACAGGAGAGGAAAAACACCAGAGTGCAGTGAATACTTTGCAGATTGTCAGGGAATCTATTCACGTACCAAAAGAGAGTTACAGGAGAGGAAAAAGCACCAGAGTTCAGTGAATTCTTTGCAGATTGACAGGGACTCTATTCACGTACCTGAAAGCAGAAGAAAGAGAGTAGGGTGAGCTTGATGTAGTGTGTATTTCTTCAGCAGATGTCAATAGGCAGCATGGTGTCTTATTAAGCAGCACTGTGGTGAGTACTGAGTATAATTCTTGTATAATTCTATTGTTAATGCCTCACTTATACAATGTTCACTTTAGAAATGTGAAAAATTATGTGAGAAATGTTGTTGTAGCAATGCACAGACCTGTACACCCCTCAAGAAATTATACCTGAGGGCAAGTAGTTCTTGTTGGAGAGGCTGTAGTGAGAGTTGGAGAGGCTGTGGGGCTGTTTAAATCAGCCAATAGGATTTAAATCCTATCGGCTGATTTTAATTTTTCAGCCAATAGGAATGCAAGGATACCCCAATACAAAAGAGATACCTTGCATACCTTGCATTCAAGCTTCAGTGTGCGGCAGAGATCGCATGAAGAGGAGGGAACTCCGTGCTGGATGATGTCAACGCCGGTCTTAGTTTTTTGGGGTTTTTTTTTTTTTTTAAATTAGGGCTTTTTTTTTAATGGGCGCAGAAGAGCTGATACAAATGTCCCTTTAAGGGCAATGGGTAGTTCTGTTTTTTTTTTATTTTGGGGGGTTTTTTATTTTGGGGGGTTGGTTGGGCGAAGGGTTTTACTGTTAAGGTGGTACTTTGTAATTTTTGTAGGTAAAAGAGCTGTTTAACTTAGGGCAATGCCCTACAAAAGGTAATTTTAAGTGCTATTGGTAGTTTATTGATATATTGGGATGTTTTTATTTTGGGGGGCCTTTTTGTTTTTACAGCGGTATTAGATTTGGTTTAATTGTTATTTTAAATTTTCGTAATTTTAGTGGGTTTGTTTTTTATTTTTCGTTTATTTTAATTTTTTTACTATAGTAATGTTAGGTTAATTTATAGTTTAAGCTTAGTTTCTTTTTTATTTCACAGGTAAGTTTTTAATTATTTAAAGGTAGTTATATTGTAAATGTATTTTAAAATGAAGGGGTGTTAGGTTTAGGGGTTAATAGTTTAATTTAGTGTGTCCACGATGTGGGTGTTTGGCAGTTTAGGGGTTAATAGTTTTAGTTTAGTATTAGCGATGTGGGGGCAGCAGTTTAGGGGTTAATAGGTTTATTTAGTGTTAATGATGTGGGGGGGGGCGGCGGTTTAGGGCTTAATAGGTTTATTATAGTATTTGTGATGCAGGGGCTGGCGTTTGTAACATTTTTATTATGAGTTTTGTGAAACAATTTTTTTTTGCAATATTCATAACTACTGGTCTCAGATGGCGGAATGGATCATAACGGTATAAGCTATAACGCTAGCGTAATAGCCAGACCGCACAACCTGTAATACTGGAGTGCGGAATGGATAGTTGCGTAAAGGTTAAAATTCTAGCGGTATAGCCGTACCTCTACGACTTGTAATACGGGAGACTTGCATATTCCGCGTGCAATGGACAATTTTTCAGCGGTATAGCCATACCGCAACACTTGTAATCTTGCCCAATGTTAGCACAAAAATGGGGTAAAGATCAAAATATAACATATGATATGTTGTTTTTAACCTTTATTTCACTAATGCAAACCCAGTACAAAGTATTTATAGAGTTTATTATTAGTACTAGCGGTAGTATTGTTGTTTGGATTTATTCAGGTTACATATCAATTATACTTTTATTACTCAGCATATGTATTTAGATATATAGTTATACTATTATGTTTTGAATAAAAAAAAAATTGGCAAATATATTTAAAAAAAAATATTCTTCCCTCTGGTCTTTATTTGGAAGTTATTTGGCATATTCAGATCTTCATTTTTATGAGTTTTGAATGACAGAATGTACATTCCATTTGCCAATCATTCTACTGTTGGAATACTTCTATAAAACAAATGTAACTTTTTTTCTTAAATGGATCTCACATTTTACTATATAAATTTTGACAACTGCATTCCTAATGTAACATTTGATAAAAAAAGGACACTGGAAATAGAAAAATAGAGCTTTGAAAGTTATTCTCATAGACTTTACGTTAAAGTCAATCACCTAGATTACGAGTTTTGAGAGCTATAGGGAAATTAACGAATGCAACAAAAGTTACGTTATTTAATTTCCTATAGCACTGCCTTTACAAGTTTTCAAATATGTGCCTTTTGCGTGCGATATGGTTGCATTGAGCTCGAAACCGCACACAATCAGAGCGCTGCTGAGACGTCCTCGTGCATGATTTCCCCATAGACATCAATGGGGAGAGCCGGCAAAAAAACAACTAACACCTGCGATGGTGCAAACAAAAGTTCCGTAACACAGCCCCATTGATGTCTATGGGGACATAAAAAGACTGTTTAAACCTAACACCCTGACACAAACCCCGAGTATAAACACCCCTAATCTGCTGCCCCCAACATCGCTGATGCCTGCCTACAGTTATTAACCCCTAATCTGCCGCTCCCAATATCGCAGCTACCTAAATACAATTATATACCCCTAATCTGCCGCTCCCGATATCGCCGCCACTATACTACATTTATTAACCCCTAAACCACAAGCCCCCCACATCGCAACAAGCTAAACTAAACTATATTAACCCCTAAACCTAACCCTAACACCCCCTTACTTTAACAAGATTAATCCTATTCTGATACCCTTAAAAAAAAACACACCCCAAAATAAATAACCCTACTCCTTTTGTAGGACATTGCCCTGAGTTAAACAGCTTTTTTTTGCTACAAAAAATACAAACACCCCTAACACTATACAAACCCCCTCCCCCCATACTACCAGGGGCCCTTAAAAAGGCCTTTTGGGAGGCCCTTAAAAGTGCCTTTTGTAGGGCATTGCCCTGAGTTAAACAGCTCTTTTGCTATACAAAAAAGAATACAAACACCCCCTAACACTATACAATCCCCCACCCCCCAAACTACCAGGGGCCCTTAAAAGGGTCTTTTGGGGAGCCCTTAAAAGGGCATTTTGTAGGGCTTTGCCCTGAGTTAAACAGCTATTTTGTTATAAAAAAAACACCCCCTAAAAAAATACATTACACAAAGTAACAAACAAATTATCAAAAATAAAAAATATATATTCCTATTCTAATACCCATAAAAAACACCACAAAATAAAAAACCTGATCTAGAATAAACTACCAATGGCCCTTAAAAGGGCCTTTTGTAGGGCATTGCCCTAAAGATAACAGCTCTTCTATTGAAAACAAATTACAAAGACCCACTAACATTACAAACCCCCATCCCCAAACCCACAAAATAAAAGAAAAATATCTAAAAAACCTAAGCTATCCATTGCCCTGAAAAGGGCATTTGTATGGGCATTGCCCCTAAAAGGGCATTTAGCTCTTTTACTGCCCATATCCTAAACTAAAAAAAAAAAAACACTAACCCCCGATGATCCACTTACAGTTGTTGAAGTCCCGCTTGAACGTTCTTCATCCAGCCAGTGAAGTCATCATCCATGCGGCAAGAAGTCTTCATCCAGACGGCCTCTTCGATCTTCATCCAGCCGGCGCGGAGTTGGTACATCCTGAAGACATCCGGCATGGAGCATCCTCTTCATACGGTCGCCGCCATACACTAAATCTTCAATGCAAGGGACGCGATCTTGATTCAAAATTTTCAGCCAATAGGAATGCAAAGGATGACATCTTGAATCGCTTCCTCTGCATTGAAGATTCAGTGTACGGTGGCGAATGAAGAGGATGCTCCGCGCCGCATGTCTTCAGGATGGACCCGCTCCGCGCCAGCTGGATGAAGATCGAAGAGGCCGCCTGGATGAAGACTTCTTGCCACCTGGATGAGGACTTCACCAGCTGGATGAAGATAGAAGAGGCTGCCTGGATGAAGACTTCTTGTCCCATGGATGATAACTTCGCTGGCTGGATGAAGATAGAAGAGACCGCCTGGATGAAGACTTCTTGCAGCATGGATGATGACTTCCCCGGCTGGATGTAGATCCTTCAAGCAGGACTTCAACAACTGTAAGTGGATCGTCGGGGGTTAGTGTTAGGTCTTTTTAAGGGGTTTTGGGGTGTTTTTTTTTTAGTTTAGGTTCTGGGCAGTAAAAGAACTAAATGCCCTTTTAAGGGCAATACACATACAAATGCCATTTTCAGGGCAATAGTTAGCTTAGGTTATTTTAGATAGTTTTTTTATTTGGGGGGGTTGGTTGGGTAGTGGGTTTTACTGTTGAGGGGGTGTTTGTATTTTTTACAGGTAAAAGAGCTGATGTCTTTGGTGCAATTCCCCACAAAAGGCCATTGGTAGTTTATTGTAGGCTAGGGGTTTTTTTTTTATTTTGGGGGGGACTTTTTTATTTTGATAGGGCTATTAGATTAGGTGTAATTCTTTTTTATTTTTGATAATTTGTTTGTTATTTTTCGTAATTTAGTGTGGTTTTTTTAATTAGAATTTTTTTTGTAATTTTTAGAGTAGTTTTAGGATTTTTTTATTGGTAGTTTAGTTTTATTTAATTGGTAGTTAGTTTAATTTTAGTTTAATAATTATAATAGTTTAATTGTTAGTTTAAAATTAATTTTTAATTTGACAGGTAATTTTTAATTTGATTTAATCTAGGGAAATTGTAATTTTAATATAAAGTTAGGGGGTTGTTAGGTTTAGGGGTTACTAGTTTAAATTAGTTTATTTTGTTGTGGGGGGCTTTTGGTTTAGGGATTAATAGTTTATTTTAGTATATTTCATTGTGGGGGGCTTGCGGCTTAGGGGTTAATAGGTTTATTATAGCGGCGGTGTGGGCAGAATGCAGATTAGGGGTTAATAATATTTAAATAGTGTTTGCAATATGGGAGGGCAGCGGTTTAGGGGTGAATAAGTTTATTATAGTGACGACAATGTCGGGGAGCGCCGGAATAGGGGTTAATACATTTTTTTAGTGGCGTTGATGTCGGGAGCGGCAGATTAGGGGTTAATAAATTTATTATAGTGTTTGCAATGTGGGAGGGCCTCGGTTTAGGGGTTAATAGGTAGATTAGGGGTGTTAGTGTACTTTTTAAAACTTTAGTTATGAGTTTTAGCTGCAGTGCTGTTTTAACGCTGAAAATGCCATATTTTCAGCGTTACAAGCCGCAACGCAAAACGTGTAGTCTAGGTGAATGAGATTTAACATTTAAATGGCAATTTAATATTCCAAATGTGTTTTTTTTTTTCAAATCAAATGTTACATTTGATTTAGTGAAATGTAACAATTGTTTCAAAAAATAAATGTTGAATGTTAAGCAAGTTATCAACATGTATTTAAGAGCAAATCAACGTAGCTAACATTCATTATTTATAATAGGAATATTTGCAGCAAATGAGCACTGGTACAGAGTGCAATCATATTTGTGTTTATAAATGATAATACAGGAACTGGCGTTTTCTTTCTCATTTAAAAAGCTTTAAACCAGCAGTGGAAGTCATGAAAAGACATATTTTCTAATTTTTACAAGATTAAACAGCTTTTACTTTTTAACACATGCAATTACTCGGTTTTCAAGTGCATAATAGATTGTTTGGTCTTTGCGTGTCATTTTGACATTTGGAAGACAGGCTAAGCACATAGGTAGAGAATAAACCAGTTAGTACAGAATTTCAGAATGAATTAGAATGTCTAGCAGTATCAAAAAAGAACATAATCTGAACAAATACAAGTAGCCCGTCGAGTCACTTAAGAATTGATCTTAAAACTAAAACACAGAGACTGAGGCATAAACAAAAGGTGGTGCAAATATTGCTTTTAACCAAGTGACAATTAATGTTAAGAGGTTAAGCATTTAAGAACTGATCATGCAGTCACCAATGAATAAGAACGAGCATCAGAGAAATGAAACTGAAAAGACAGTACTGCTTCAAGTAGATCTAGGTTTATTTTCACCATCTGCCTTTCAGAAACCAAGATTAAAAAAAAAAGCTTCTGTAATAAATAGCACAAAGGAGACACAACTGAATTAAATAGTTTTATATTACTTGACAAAAAAAAAAACAAAAAAAACTAATAAGTTTAGAGAAAAGATTAAATCAATTTGCTTTAAAAAGTTAATGTGTTTTTAAATTGCATCCGTGTAATGGAGAAAAGTTGGAATTAAACTAAAATTTAAAGGGCTAGATTAAAAGTTGAGCACAAAATATTACTTCTGCAAAAGCGATATTTGCGCTCAACGTAGTAATAAAAGTGCAAACAAATGTGCGCTGGTATTACAAGTGAGGTGCAATTGAATGGAAGAATTGCGTTCATGAGAACACGCTTTCATAGGCTCCAATGGGAGCCTCGTTATTATGCCGTGACACACGGCATGAGAACTAGCACAGTGAAGGGGGTAAGTCGCGCAGCGATGGGCAGCAGATATTAATATATATGTAAATTAATATATACATATATATGTATGTGTTAATATGTGTATATATACATATTAATACATAAATATATAGATATATACAAGCATATACATATATATTTACAGAAACACACATTTCCCATAGACCGCTATGTAAAGGCACATTCAGCGCCATTTTTTTCCACACCCGCCAACTTATTGCTTATTGCAGTTATTTTATTACAAAATAAAGATGCTACTATCTTTATTTTTTAATAAAGAACACTACATTTTATTTTGGGGCAATTGGGGCACATTTAGAAAATTAATCAGAGATCTGATCGCTCGTTAATTTTCGGAGCACTTGTAATAGCTGGTTATTTATCAAGCACCCATAAACGGGCAGACATGCAATAAATTAGAGCTCCACTTGTAATCTAGCCCAAAATATTTAATTTAGTGCATAACAAAATATATATGGTGCCTTTATTTATTTGCCTGTTTTTATAGTACATTAATCTTGAAGCTGTAGTTATTCTATTGTGGTCAGAGAGTCTGGTGTGCATTCTGAAGGTCTGACCCTGCAACATAGCACAACATGATAGCAAATAAGTTTATATCCTTCCTTAAAGGGACTCAGGAAAGCAGCTGCTAAGAATTAATGGTTATAAAAATGCTTGTGCAATGATGAATGTCCACTTGACATATGATAAATCTACCCCATTAAATCATAATGAAAAATACAACTAAATATGCATGCTTTTTGGGTGCTTCCATTTGCCATCAATTGTGAATATGTTTGAATTCTCCATATTTAGGATACCTGTACTGTATAGGCTAGAATAGATTGCAGTGGGTTGAAATTGATAACTCAGGTTGGGTTATCTTTTGTACAACCATGCGTAAAACATACTGCACAATCAGTTAATACAAGTTGATAATATTTTAACTAAACCAACTTAACATGGCCGAAACTTTTTTATCGCCCTATACTTTAAACTGATAGCACAGGGAGCTCTTTTAATGCGCTCATATTGCAATAAGTGAGCTAAGTGTTGTTCTTGAATGAAAACCAAAATACTGCTATAAGACGTAGCAATTGTTTAGACCTGAATTAACATTATTATTAATAGTATAGCACAGGACTACATGAAGAACTTCCCTACTTGTGCATCATCATTAGAGCACCTTCAGCTTAGCGCACCGAAGCTTAGTGCTTGTGTGGTATCCTATATCAATTTTACTGTGCTTCTCTTTAGAAGTCTATCATGCAATGGATTTTGGGCTCTCGTGCTTTAACACCCTAGCACACTATAGACCAGAGATGGCTAACCTTGGCACCCCAGATGTTTTAGAACTACATTTCCCATGATGCTTAGCAGGGCTGGACTGGAAATAAAATGCAAAAAGCTTAATTCTAGGAGAATTAAGAAGTTAAGAAAATGTAATTTTGCAGATCAGGCTGCTTTGAATGTGGTGGGTCATGGGCGTCATCAAGGGTAAACAGTGGGACTGGGTGGCCAGTTGGCATATATGAATGGGTCATGGACATTGCTTAGGCAGTCCTAAAAATCCAGGAAACTGATTGTCCTCACCTCCCAACTTGTGACAGTCATGCAGGATGCACAACATTTTTTTAAACATATAATTTACTGGACAGTCATTTAAAATACCTTCTTGTCTAAATTTGATACATGCAGAGACCATACTGACAGCTAAAACATATGTCTCCCCTGGCAGATTCCTATTAAGTAATATTGTACATATACACACACGCACACATTCACGCAACACACACACACACACACATTGACCAATTAACTGGGTTAAATTGATGCATGCTTTCTTTTGATTAATTTAAGTTTAGAATTTGTTTCCCTTACCTGAAAATAACACTTTATCTTATCTGTGCAAACACTAAAAATATTTTATCTATATTTGTTATAGTAGGTGAATTAAACAAAGCACCTGTACTGTATTAAACGTATTACTTATCATAGTGTTCCTAATATCCCTAGTCAAAAAAGGATGATCTTCCTGGAGTCATTCTGAAGTAATCGATGACTCCACACTAGACATCAGAAGCCATCCTGAAGTATGCCCACAGGCCGAAATATTCAAATGAGATGACTCTAGAGGCATTCAATAGCTCTTCATGCTTGTGAAGTAACCAGTAAGGTAATCTGCTAATCATTCTGTAGTCACCAACCAGAATTTTTTATCTTAGCTGATGACTTTACAAGTCTGATGATGCGCAAATGACTTGTAAAGTAGTTTGAAGATGATCAAATGACTCCAGGGTGGTCTCTAAAGGAATTTCTTTTTATCTTGGGATTGTACTATGTTTTTGTTGAGTTATAGATAATTTAGTTTTCTGTTCTTTCTGTGTTGTTTGGAACTTATTGTATAGGAACTACAAAGGAAATATGTTGCTCTCCCAAGGTAAAAAGCAACTGAAAAAGCAGGAATTAATGATTCCATGTTTTTGTTGAGGTAGTCACTAGAAAATATATCTTAGGGACATGTAGAGCCTTTAATACAAGTTTTCTTTGAGCCATCTTTGTTTGCATGTGTTTTTTAATACTTTAGTTATATTTCAGTAGTCAGCATCATAGTTATGCTTTAGATGTAATTGATATTTTGGTTATCTGATTCTGAAATAGCTTATTGAATAAAAAAGGATGATTGTCATTTTTATATATGCACAGTAGTATCAGCAATTAAAGGGACAGAAAACCCCTTGCAATTACTAGACATTTCTGTTGTGCTGCTATAGAATAACATATTATTCAAGTTTTAACTTTTTTTAAACAAATTAACATTAAATTGATTTTAAAGGGACACTAAACCCAAACATTTTATTTTATGATTCAGGTAGAGAATACAATTTTAAACAACTTTCCAATTTACTCCTATTATCTCATTTGCTTCATTCTTTAGATATCCTTGTTGAAGAAATAGCAATGAACACGCGTGAGCCAATCACACACAAGGCATCTATGTGCAACCACCAATCGGCAGCTACTGAGCCTATCTAGATATGCTTTTCAGCAAATTATATAAAGATAATGAAGCAAATGAGATTATAGAAGTAAATTAGAAAGTTGTTTAAAATTGCATGCTCTTTCTAAATCATGAAAGAAAACATTTGGGTTTCATGTCTCTTTAAATGTTTTTCTGTGGTCATACTCCAACCACCACTTGCTGTATTTCAAGGCTTCGGAGCGTATCTAGGCATGTTTTTCAACAAAGGATACCAACAAAAATAAGACAATTAGATAATAGAAGTAAATTAAAAAAATATATAAAATTGAATGCTCTAAAAGGGCAACGCTGTCTATGACGCTGAGAGAATCCCAGATAAGATTGCTGCATTAGGACTACATTATCCCACGAAGACTAGCCAAATGGAAACACGGGGTGGTAAATGAGTGCAGTAAGTGCGGGATTAGTGACCCGGATTTTCTTCATTACTTCTATACCTGCCCGCGAGTTAGACAGTTCTGGGGTAGGATAGCCTACTGGATCACAAATGTCATCACAATCAGGGTCAAGTTAGAAGTAGAGCAAATTTGCTTCTTAGAATGGGAGGAACAAGACTCTAGACACATCTCGATACTCACCACTATGATTTTAATCGCCAGAAAGATTATACTTGGGGTCTGGACCGGGAGTGCTGCTCCTGCCTTTAATGCATTTAAACACAACTTACACAAACAATTGCTTACCGAACAATTAGACACTAAGATGGACACCGACAGAAGACTTAGACATTTTATTACTAAATGGCGGAAATATATTGAAACCCTAACTGTGGACTCACAAAAACAGCTATTGCTCCCCTTTGCACATACTGAATACATGCTGACAGCCTCTTTGAGAGGAGAATGGAGATTCCTACAACAGACGCGGGGGGGGTGGGGGGGGGAGGAGAGAGAGAGCATCACTTTCTAGGGAGTGGAAGTCGTCCACCTGCCCCAGTTTTCACCTGCTTGTCCCCCTCTCCAAACCCCTGCGGACCCCCTTTTTTTTTTTCTCTCCAATCAGACCGCAAAGTATGAACCAGGGCAGCTTTATTATAGGATGATAGAATTGACATCACATAGTTATTGAGTTTAAGTGTAGTTAGGTTAAGTTCGAGTTCTGAGAGGGGGGAGGGATAAGAAAAGGAATGTTAAAGCAGGTTAATACCAAATAAAAAATGAAGGAGAATAACTGAAAATCAAGAAATGTGACTTGAGAAATTGATATGTGGCATTATCTGATTCTGCACCTACCTATATCTAACTGTACAAGTGTTCACTTACTCATGATAACGCTGTCTTTGATGTAAAGCTGTAACCATATTTGTACACTTTATCTTGTCCTTAATAAAATAGAATTTAAAAAAAAAAAAATTGAATGCTCTATATGAATCATGAAAGGGAAATTTGGGGTTTCATGTCTCTATAAAGCCAATTAGTGAAAATGTGTAGCAGGGTTCACTTTGATAAGTCAGCAGGGTACATTTCAAATTCTTAGAAATAGAAAATACTCAAATTTCAGAGCTAACTTACAAAATGAGGGAAAATAAATAATACAAATATATTGCTGTTTCTTTATGCATAATTAAGCATTTTATACATTCATTTCACTTTATTTACTGTCCCTTTAAGAATTACTGCAAGAGATCTGTGTACAGAATAAATGTCACTTTGTGGTTAATCACAATATTTTAGAAAAACCTAACTAATGATTTTTAACAGAAAAACACCAGTAAAGTCTATGAGGATAGATCAATTATTAGATACTTTTTTTCTAAAGGATTGTAATCGACCCCTTAGTTAGCACAGTTTGCAAAGTTTTGCAAATCAGGGGCATTCCTCTTGAAAATAATGGTAAGTATGTTTTATCTTATTTTCTTAAATTGAAGCCAGTTAGGTCTAGCTGTAAATTATTGTTTATGCATTATTTTTAACTGTCACTGAGCTAGTGGCGTGCTATTGTTACTGCAGGCTGTGATAAGCAATATCGTACCCGCACTAACTTGCGTTTGTCTTACAAGTTGAAAGTAAACGCATTTGCTCAAGCCCAAAAAAATAATTTTGCACTGGTAGGGAGACCTTGCTTAAAATGTATAAATATATAAATATATATGTATGAATGTATATACTGTATATGTGCATGTATGTGTGTATACATTTTTATTTATGTCTCTATATATGTATATATACACATACTTTTGAGCTTTTTCTAAACAAATACCTTAAAACATGCTAAATTATTTTTATTCAAGTTAAATATTTTATAATGTATTTACTGATAATATTTTCCATTCTAATGTTCTTCATATAGTAGTATTTTTCAATATTTATTTTACACACACACATACAGTGTATGTATATATATATATATATATATATATATATATATATATATATATATATATATATATATATATATATATATATATATATACATATGTCAATACCTGTATATAGTCAAATAGATATATAGGGATAGATAGATGATATATAGATTATATCTATATATACAGGGAGTACAGAATTATTAGGCAAATTAGTATTTTGACCACATCATCCTCTTTATGCATGTTGTCTTACTCCAAGCTGTATAGGCTCGAAAGCCTACTACCAATTAAGCATATTAGGTGATGTGCATCTCTGTAATGAGAAGGGGTGTGGTCTAATGACATCAACAACCTATATCAGGTGTGCATAATTATTACGCAACTTCCTTTCCTTTGGCAAAATGGGTCAAAAGAAGGACTTGACAGGCTCAGAAAAGTCAAAAATAGTGAGATATCTTGCAGAGGGATGCAGCACTCTTAAAATTGCAAAGCTTCTGAAGCGTGATCATCGAACAATCAAGCGTTTTATTCAAAATAGTCAACAGGGTCGCAAGAAGCGTGTGGAAAAACCAAGGCGCAAAATAACTGCCCATGAACTGAGAAAAGTCAAGCGTGCAGCTGCCAAGATGCCACTTGCCACCAGTGTGGCCATATTTCAGAGCTGCAACATCACTGGAGTGCCCAAAAGCACAAGGTATGCAATACTCAGAGACATGGCCAAGGTAAGAAAGGCTGAAAGATGACCACCACTGAACAAGACACACAAGCTGAAACGTCAAGACTGGGACAAGAAATATCTCAAGACTGATTTTTCTAAGGTTTTTTGGACTGATGAAATGAGAGTGAGTCTTGATGGGCCAGATGGATGGGCCCGTGGCTGGATTGGTAAAGGGCAGAGAGCTCCAGTCCGACTCAGACGCCAGCAAGGTGGAGGTGGAGTACTGGTTTGGGCTGGTATCATCAAAGATGAGCTTGTGGGGCCTTTTTGGGTTGAGGATGGAGTCAAGCTCAACTCCCAGTCCTACTGCCAGTTTCTGGAAGACACCTTCTTCAAGCAGTGGTACAGGAAGAAGTCTGCATCCTTCAAGAAAAACATTATTTTCATGCAGGACAATGCTCCATCACACACGTCCAAGTACTCCACAGCGTGGCTGGCAAGAAAGGGTATAAAAGAAGAAAATCTAATGACATGGCCTCCTTGTTCACCTGATCTGAAGCCCATTGAGAACCTGTGGTCCATCATCAAATGTGAGATTTACAAGGAGGGAAAACAGTACACCTCTCTGAACAGTGTCTGGGAGGCTGTGGTTGCTGCTGCATGCAATGTTGATGGTGAACAGATCAAAACACTGACAGAATCCATGGATGTCAGGCTTTTGAGTGTCCTTGCAAAGAAAGGTGGCTATATTGGTCACTGATTTGTTTTTATTTTGTTTTTGAATGTCAGAAATGTATATTTGTGAATGTTGAGATGTTATATTGGTTTCACTGGTAAAAATAAATAATTGAAATGGGTATATATTTGTTTTTTGTTAAGTTGCCTAATAATTATGCACAGTAATAGTCACCTGCACACACAGATATCCCCCTAAAATAGCTATAACTAAAAACAAACTAAAAACTACTTCCAAAAGTATTCAGCTTTGATATTAATGAGTTTTTTGGGTTCATTGAGAACATGGTTGTTGTTCAATAATAAAATTAATCCTAAAAAATACAACTTGCCTAATAATTCTGCACTCCCTGTATATATATATATATATATATATATATATATATATATATATATATATATATATATATATATATATATATATATATATATATATATACAGTATATATAAAAAAACATTTAAGAAAAATAAATTTTTTCTTCTATTTGAAGAACATTGTAATGTGAAATATTCATAACTACCATCGGGTAGTTATGAAGTCTATAGAGAGAAGAATTTAACACAATCGCAATATCCAAAGTCCTGAAGTTAGAGTGCGTGAGGTTTGGTTCACGCAGAAACAATTTAAATTAAACTTGTAATACGCACACTAACCCGCCCCCAGTAAAAGTTTATTTCCAGCTGTGTTTGAGCAAGAATTAAAGTGCTAAATAATACCACTTGCAATCAGGCCCATTTTGTTTAAATATCTAGGTCAGGCAATTTGCCACGTAACTAAAGTAAAACGAATGACAAAATTTACATCATAAAATTTGCATTACATACTTACTTCTAGCTGACTGGAGAGCCATGCTAATCCTGACCCTTCTTCACAGTGCCTGGGGCACACTTATAAGAGGCTTAGCACGGTGGAACTTAGGGCCTGCTCTTTAGAGCCTTTACCTTTAGTGCTCCGTAAAGAAGGGTTGTGATTAGCGTGACTTCCCAGTGCACTAGAGGTATTTTTAATTGCTTAGGAAACTAATGAATACTGATCAATTTTGTCCGCATTTATTAGTTTTCTTTAAATTTCACGGTTCATTCATTCGGATATTCGTTTCATGAAAACGAAACACAAATTCACATTTCTAAAGAAACAAATTCATATTTCTAATAAATTCTAATACATCAGTTGCAGCTCATTCAGAGTTATTCTGAAACATAAATTATTTTTTTGCAGTGGCTGGGTGTGTACTGCAAACTTTCTGTGTTCAGATTTTGGTGTTTAAAAGTTGACTTTCTGGCTGGAAACATTAAGCAGAAGTCAGTTAAACTTGGCTACTTACAGTGGTAACTTACAGGGACAATCAAGTCAAAATTAGACTTTCATGTTTCCAATTTACTTCCATTAACAAAATGTGCACAGTCTTTGTATATTTAAACTTTGTGAGTTACCAGCTCCTACTGAGCATGTGCAAGAATGCGAAGAATATACGCATATGCATTTGTGATTGGCTGATGACTGTCACTTGGTACGTGTATGCATTTGTGATTGGCTGATGGCTGTCACATGGTACAGGGGGAGTGAAAAGAGAAATAACTTTAAAAATTTTCAGACAAAAATCTACTCATTTGAAGTTCAGACTAAGTGCTATTGCATTGTCTTTTTATCATGCATTTGTTGATTATTCAAATTTACTGTGTTTACTAGTCCTTTAAAGTTATTTTTGTACAAAGAAATCCAATTAATTGCAAATGACATGCATTCAGAATAAATATTTTAATAGATTTTATTTTTAAATTTGCATCGTTTTGCAGGGACACACCCCGTAGAAATTCTTTTGAGTGAAGATATGAACGCACTTCTGCATAGATCAACCAATTGCTGTGCATTATGTGGATGATGAAGGTTTTGTATTCCACAAAATTAACTCATTTTCATTATGTATAAGAATTTTATGGGAAGTTGCATTTTGAGTACAACTTTTCTCCCAAGTAAATGTGTTTAACCCTTTCAGTACTGAGCCATTTAATATCAATGTGATAGAGCTGTTTTTTGTCACTTGGCACTCTTTGCATTTACACATAAATGTCCTTTTTTTAAATGAGGTTTCTCATATGTCAAACCTGAAAAGAGCTCCCCTTCCTTAAAGGGGTCAACAGATCTCTTCAACTAGGTTCCATTCTGTGCTCAGGGGCCCCCTATAATACATTTTTTCCATATCATGAATTAAGGTCAATGCACTTTGCAAGCTACCTTCTTCACTTTAAGAACAGAGCACAGAAATATTTCTACTCAACAGCTGAACACAAACTTAGCACTTAAATGATTTAGAGATGATGTGCTTTTTAGAACATCTCAATTTCATAAGGGAAATTGTATTTTAATATAATTGCAACCTATATGAAAGACATTTCATTTAGGGAATTCCTTTAAATCTTTACAAAGCACTTAAACTGACATATCTTTTCTACTTGTGCCGCTAAATTAAATTTCGCCTTGACAGCTGACCACCCAGACTAACTTCCGCAGACCAATTTATTCTTTGAACTGATATGACATGAGAAACGGTTTTATCTCGGAACATCATACTTTGCAGATTTTGCTTACAAATATCCCTGAACACACTTCAGGATTTTTGAGAATGCATTTTTTATTCTCTATTGACATTTCTTTGCTGTGTTCAAGTTGTGAGGTGTTAAAAGGACAGCAATACCTTGATTAATGCAGCCTTGGAGAATTACAATTCCTTGGCAGTCTGTCCCCAAAGATGTTTAATTTTTTTTACAGATACATTGGAGTAAACAAGTACAATTGCCAGAAAAGTGTTTGAGTAAAAGAAAAAGTATTTTGCTGACATCAAAAAAACAGCATCATTATAATCTTGTTTTGCTAATAAAGATATGAACATTTTCACTTAGATTTCGTTACAGTAACCAAATCTGTAACTTAACTATAATTTGAGTGTCACCTTGCAAGCTTCTTGTGTAGGAGATCTGTGAATAGAAGCTGTGTGGATCTACTTGTAAATCCGTGTTAAAGATGATAGTTTTAACAGTTAAGGAACTGTCATTTTCTCACATAGAAGATGGCAATATCTATATATTTTTTAATTCACAGGATGCCATCTCAGCAATGACAAGGCACAAGATTTTTTTTTTTTTTTTTTTTAATATACATTGCAGGGTATATATTTTTTTTTGCATATCTATAAATTCTTAGTTTTTCTTTAAAATGTATGGTTTTATTTTTTCCATTTTTTGTTTGCTTACCCCTGACCACTAATAGAGCTACAGTAATTGCCCTTATGAACCAAATAGCAATCTTTTCCATTGGTGATTTGTAGACAAATATGCCCATTCTTAAAATAAAGAGGTTTAACTTGTACATATATTTTCATGCAAAGGTATTAGTGTTCTTTCAAATGGATGATTGATATTTTTTTTTGTGTTTAAATTGATAAAGTTATTTAGTAAAACAAGAGTTTTTTAAAAGACACTAAGCTAGATTACAAGTGACACGCTATTTAGTGCTATCGCTCTAGTGTTCACTTTGCTCATTAACCTTTTCCGTGTGTCGGTAACGCTCGTATTGCAAGTTGAAAGTAAAAAGATTGGACTTGAGATAGCGTGACTGCATTAACTATTGTCCTCATAGACTTAAATGGAGCATGCAAACTGAAATAAAAACGAAGACCTATACGCGTGTTAACCTGAACTGAGCTATTAATATTGTACATTCTTCATATTTAAATATATGTAATATTTATATTTCAATATATATATATTTCAATATACTGTATATATTTATATATATATATCATTATAGATATATTTTACAAAAAAATATTCAGATATATACAGAAATAAATATAGAAATACAAATATTACATTTATTTCTATGTGAGGATGGAATGTACAATATGTGAATCTTGGTTCAGGTTTAGCGATGTAGGTCTAACGTGATGTTGGGTTAGCACACATGTAGAATTAGTTATGTTAAGGTGCATTATGGAAATATTAAATATAAAATATTTAAAAAAAAACCATAATAATTATAAAATTTTTTAATAGATGTTCTAATTAATTCTAAATAATCCATAGAATATATATATATATATATATATATATATATATATATATATATATATAAATAAATATTAGTTTTTTATTATTTTATTTTTTACAATATCTATACATTATTTTAATAATTATTAATATATTTTAATATTTTATATTTAGTATTTCTATAACGTGTCTTAAGATGACTAATTCTTCATGTGCAGTAACCCGACACAGCTTTAGATGTGTATATACAATTATTAAAGAGGTTTTATAAAAAAAATCTACAAAAATCATTAGCATACATATTGTTTTGGAATTATTTTTTATAATATCTATAATAATTTTTATTAATTATTATTAATATTTTTTTAAAAAATATATAAATAAGACGCACTCGCCGGGTCTTAATAAATGATGTATTTAATCCACCAGTGACGTTTCGGGGTAGTAAGCCCCGTCCTCAGACCAATAAAATATTTACAAACAATGCTGACTTATATTACCTTACCCTCCACCAAGATTCTATGCCGGAATTGTCCACAGCGTTCCCCCAGCGCCACTGCGCAGAACCGGGGGTAGTCATGGCAACCGGAGTCAACAATACTCACAATCAGACATCAGACACCGGGTCCTACGGTCACGCCCATCTGCACTGTAAGTGCCAAAGGAAGCCGTAAGAGCCGGATAGCATAATACAGGGTTAGTTACAATTCTGTTGGAAAGAAATGACAACAATAAATTATTCGAAACATTTGGCAATAGTATCCTAAGATCAAAATATTCAATATCTCAGACAATTTGTAATCTGACTAAAGGTTATATATCTAATATAACAAAGGGATATGTGTAATCTAGAGATAAATCTATAGATAAGCCATCAAATAATCATCAACGATTTTTAAAAAAAACTATTTTTGTGAACAGATTTTTGTTTAAAGGAAACAGTGCCAATCTAAATTTACATTTAGCCCATTTGGCGTTATAGTATTCAATGTATAAATCCATCTGGATTCTTTTTGCAGAAGTAGTTTGGCCCTGTCTCCCCCTCTATTGGGCCTGGGAACATGATCAATGATGACATAACGTAAGTTGGACACCGCATGGCCAGCCTGCGCAAAATCTCTGGCCACAGGTTGGTCAGATTGTTTTTTATCAATGGCTGCTCTGATTGCAGTGCGATGGTTGGCCATGCGGGTCCGTAGGTCATCAATTGTTTTGCCCACGTAGTATAACCCACAGGGACAATGAATCAAATAGACCACATATTCAGTGGTACAAGTGACACGATGTCTAATGTAGAATTTTTTGTTAGTGTGTGGATGTACAAAAAACTTGGTGGCGCTAAGCCCACTACATGTAGTGCATCCAAGACATTTAAAGCAGCCTGGTTTTGAACGTTTCAGCCATGTTGTCTTCGTGTAGCAGTCAATTGGGTCCACCTTGACTAGAATGTCCCGAATGGATCTAGATCTTTTAAAGCAGACTCTAGGTGGTCCCATATTAACAAAAGGTAAAGTCTGGTCAGACTGCACAATTTCCCAGTCTTTTCTTAATACTTCTGGTAGATTCTGTTTGTCCACAGTATATGTGGTTACATATGTCATCCTGTCGTTGTCCACTGTCTTGGTCGTTGCGCGTAGGGCTTCTTCTTGTGGCAGATCCCAGAATTGTTCCAGATGTTTGTTTAGAAGTTGCTCGTTATATCCTCGTTGGAGAAATCTAGACCTCATTTCTAGCAGTTGTTGTTTTGTTTGTGCAGGGTCACTATTTTTTCTGACAACTCTTTTGAATTGTGAGATTGGCAATGCCTGCTTCAGAGCAGGAGGGTGGCAACTAGTAGCCTGAAGCAGGGAATTTCTGTCCGTGGCCTTACGGAAGAGTGTGGTAGAGAGACGGTTTTGGTCCTTATATATCCGCAAATCTAGAAAATCTACAGATGTATCACTGTACTCCATCTTAAATTGTAGATTAGGACGTAATTCGTTCAGCTGATTGAACCATAGCAAGAGGTCATGTGCCGATCCGTCCCAAATTAGAAACAGGTCGTCAATGTAGTGACGAAATATCCTTATATTGGGATGAGAGAATAGATCAGTACTGTGTTGTTCAAACTCTGCCATGTATAAATTGGCAAATGATGGGGCCACACTCGACCCCATCGCTGTGCCTAAAAGTTGTAAATAAAACCGGGTCTCAAATCGGAAATAGTTCATAGTGAGGCAGTAGTTTAGCATCTCCATGATCCACTCGGTATTTGGTCCTACAAAAGGATATCTTCTCAGGTGATTGCGGATTGCCTCCATACCTTGGCTGTGTGGTATAATGGTATAGAGACTAACCACATCTAGAGTGACCAGTAGTTCCGTCCCTTTTAGATTATCATATTGTTTAAGCTCTTGGATGAGGGCCATGGAGTCCAATAAAAAAGAAGGCATATTACAGACCATTGGCTGGAAAAGGGAGTCCAGATATGTGGCAATGGGTTGGAGCAAAGAACCAATAGCCAAGACTATTGGTCATCTGGAACAATTCTGGGATCTGCCACAAGAAGAAGCCCTACGCGCAACGACCAAGACAGTGGACAACGACAGGATGACATATGTAACCACATATACTGTGGACAAACAGAATCTACCAGAAGTATTAAGAAAAGACTGGGAAATTGTGCAGTCTGACCAGACTTTACCTTTTGTTAATATGGGACCACCTAGAGTCTGCTTTAAAAGATCTAGATCCATTCGGGACATTCTAGTCAAGGTGGACCCAATTGACTGCTACACGAAGACAACATGGCTAAAACGTTCAAAACCAGGCTGCTTTAAATGTCTTGGATGCACTACATGTAGTGGACTTAGCGCCACCAAGTTTTTTGTACATCCACACACTAACAAAAAATTCTACATTAGACATCGTGTCACTTGTACCACTGAATATGTGGTCTATTTGATTCATTGTCCCTGTGGGTTATACTACGTGGGCAAAACAATTGATGACCTACGGACCCGCATGGCCAACCATCGCACTGCAATCAGAGCAGCCATTGATAAAAAACAATCTGACCAACCTGTGGCCAGACATTTTGCGCAGGCTGGCCATGCGGTGTCCAACTTACGTTATGTCATCATTGATCATGTTCCCAGGCCCAATAGAGGGGGAGACAGGGCCAAACTACTTCTGCAAAAAGAATCCAGATGGATTTATACATTGAATACTATAACGCCAAATGGGCTAAATGTAAATTTAGATTGGCACTGTTTCCTTTAAACAAAAATCTGTTCACAAAAATTGTTTTTTTTAAAAATCGTTGATGATTATTTGATGGCTTATCTATAGATTTATCTCTAGATTACACATATCCCTTTGTTATATTAGATATATAACCTTTAGTCAGATTACAAATTGTCTGAGATATTGAATATTTTGATCTTAGGATACTATTGCCAAATGTTTCGAATAATTTATTGTTGTCATTTCTTTCCAACAGAATTGTAACTAACCCTGTATTATGCTATCCGGCTCTTACGGCTTCCTTTGGCACTTACAGTGCAGATGGGCGTGACCGTAGGACCCGGTGTCTGATGTCTGATTTTGAGTATTGTTGACTCCGGTTGCCATGACTACCCCCGGTTCTGTGCAGTGGCGCTGGGGGAACGCTGTGGACACTTCCGGCATAGAATCTTGGTGGAGGGTAAGGTAATATAAGTCAGCATTGTTTGTAAATATTTTATTGGTCTGAGGACGGGGCTTACTACCCTGAAACGTCACTGGTGGATTAAATACATCATTTATTAAGACCCGGCGAGTGCGTCTCCTTTTCTTATATACATATTTATTTTGGATGCACCCCGGGCATATATTGCTTATTTACTACAGTGAGTGCGGAGCTCTGGGACTTTTTTATATATATATATATATATATATATATATATATATATATATATATATATATAAAACTCCCCAGCATAAATACACTAAAAGAAAGTGAACATTAGATTTGCCAGTATCTGCACACTTTAAACAGATGAACCATGATGTGAGTCAATTGAGGTTCCAGATTTTAGAACATATACCAAAACAAAGAAGAGGTCAAGACAGAATTAAAAAAAGAGAGGTGGTATGGATAAATAAACTAGAAAGTATGTACCCAAAGGGATTGAACAAAGATAATCCTCTTTTTTGTTTCTATGATTTGTTTAACTGAAAGAACCATAAAAATACAGAAGAAATAAGTTAAAACTTAAAATTATTGCTATCTTATATTCAGTTCATAACATTAATTAGTGAACAAAACTTAATTAATGATGTTGACTTAGATACCTATGTAAGGATATTAAATGAGAAAGGAAAGACATGATGTATTAGTGAGTAATATTATTTTAGCAAGCATTAAAATACAAATAATTCTTGAAGAGTTCTTGACAAACAAATAATATAATTTTTTTTACGTTTTTAAATAGGATCAGAAACTATTAGTAAATATGTACCCATATATTTTTATCATATAGCGTAGAATAGTAACCATTCCATTCCCTGTCATTAGTAAGGGTAAACCATTATGATTAAAACTTTGTGATGTATGTATTAATTTTTACTTTTATCAAAAATAGACACTGAATAGCTTAAAACACATCACATAAGAAGCACATAGTTAAATTTACACTTGTTATTGTATGCACTTGATATTGTTATAAATCTGAAACCAAGTACTGTATCACAAAAGCATGTTCAAATCCCGGCAGTACTGACTCAGCCCTTCATCCTTCCGAGGTTGATAAAATGAGTACCATTAAATTGGGTAATAATAACAACTATTACTATTCAGCTGCCGATTTGGTTAATTCCGAGAGTGAATGCTGAAAAAGCGTTTTGAGTCCCACTGGGAGAAAGGTGCTATATAAATACTAGTTATTATTATAGTTATTATTCTATTATTAAATTACATATTATGTAACAAAAAACACACATTTTACTGCCTATACATTTTTGGCTTTGACTATTAATCACTTGACTTGAGAAAGGGCACAGCCCGAAACGCGTCACCTATGTTTGTAGCTTGAAAACTTGGAGTGCTGCAGCTTTTCTTTTATATTTATATATATATATATATATATATATATATATATATATATATATATATATATATATATATATATATATATATATATATATATATATAAAATATATATATATAAAATATATATAAATATATATATATATATATATATATACAGGTAAAGGTGTGTGTGTATGTGTATCTTTGTATTGTATGTAAAAATATATATATATATATATATATATATATATACACACACATATAAATACATAAATTCATCTGTATTCACACATATACATATACAAATATTTATATATATATATATATATATATATATTTAAATTTCAATATACAGTATATACACAGTTAAAGGGACACTGAACCCAACTTTTTTCTTTCGTGATTCAGATAGAGCATGCAATTTTAAGCAACTTTCTAATTTACTCCTATTATCAATTTTTCTTTGTTCTCTTGCTATCTTTATTTGAAAAAGTAGACATCTAAGCTTTTTTAGTTCAGTACTCTGGACAGCACTTTTTTTTTATTGGTGGATGAATTTATCCACCAATCAGCAAAGACAACCCAGTTTGTTCACAAAAAATGGCCCTCATCTAAACTTGCATTCTTGCATTTCAAATAAAGATACCAAGAGAATGAAGACAATTTGATATTGAATCACAAAATAAAAAATGTGGGTTCAGTGTCCCTTTATACATATAATTAAATATTGAAGATGAGAGAAAGAGAGAGAGAGACAGACGTACCTCTGAGATATTGCGGGTTTGGTTTTAGACCACCACTATAGAGTGAATATAGAAAAAAAGTGAGTAACAATATTTGTTTTCTCGTGCATATAAAAGTTATATTTACACTATACTGTCTAGTAAGTGTGCATAAGCATTATGTCTAAGACAAACAATGTACATACCTTAATTAAAAACACTTTATTGCTAAAATATGCTGGTGGTGTGTGTTTATAGGTAGGTATTTATCTGTATTCATGTCTATTTACTGTATGTGTTTATATGCATATATATATCCTGGAAAAATTATGTTGCCTGACACAGGGTTGCCACAAACCTTCAAATTGAAAAAAAGCAATATCTGTGAAGCGCAATAAAGCGAAGCGCAGTAAAACGAAGTATGCCTGTATATGTATGTATACATACAGTCATAGCCAAAAATATTGGCACCCTGCATTTCTGTCAGCTAATGGACCACTTTGCCCAGAAAATTGTTGCAATTACAATCGTTTTGGCATTCTCATGTTTCTTTGTTTGTATTGGTATGACCCACAAAAGTGGAGAAAAAAAGTCAAATCTGACACATTCCATGCAAAAATGGACTGGATAAAATTATTGGCACCCTCAATTTAATATTTGGTAGCACACCCCTTGAAAATAACTGAAATTAATTGCTTCCTGTAACCATCAATGAGTGGTTACAGGAAGCCACTTTTCACCAACTGCTCCAGGTCTCTCAGATTGGAAGGATTCCTTTTCCCAACTGCTGTTTTGAGATCTCTCCAGAGGGGCTCTGTGGGTTTGAGATCTGGACATATTGCTGGCCAGTTCAGTACTCTCCAGGGCTTTGTCTTAAACCATTTCTGGGTGCTTTTTGACGTGTGCTTTAGGTCATTGTCCTGTTGTAAGACCCATAACTTCTGATGGAGACCCAACTTTCTGACACTGGGCCCTAAATTGAACCACAGAGTTATTTGGTAGTCTTCAGATTTCATTATGCCATGCACACAGTCAAGACATCCAGTGACTAAAGAAGCAAAGCAACACCAAAACATCAGTGAACCTCCACCATGTTTGACTTTAGCGACTCTATTCTTTTCTTTAAATGCCTAATTTATTTTCTCTAAAAACAGTAGAATGATGGGCTTTACCAAAAGCTGTAATTTTGTTTCATCAGTCCACAGCACATTCTCCCAAAAGGATTTTAGCTTCCTTAGATAAGTTTTGGCAAATTCCAATCTGGCTTTTTTATGTTTCTGTGTCAGCAGTGGGGTCCTACCATAGTGTCCCTTTTCATTCCTATGGCAACGTATAGTGCAAGCTGACAAATTTGTACCCTGTGCTTGAAGGTCAGGTTGAATTTGTCTGCAAGTTGATCAAGGTTCTTTTTCCACCATTTGAAGAATTCTTTGCTACGATCTTTGATCAATTTTTCTCTGTCGTCCACGTCCAGGGAGATTAGCTACAGTGCCATGCACTGCAAACTTCTTGACAATGTTGTTCACAGTGGACACAGGAACATTAAATCTCTGGAGATGGACTTGTAACCTTGAGATTGTCCATGCTTTTCCACAAATTTTGTTCTCAAATACTCACTCAATTCTTTGCTGCTTTTTCTCTTCTCCATGCTCAGTGTGGCACACAGAGACACACAACTGAAAGGTTGAGTCAATTTTTCTTTTCTTTTTTTTTTAAACAAGCTTTATTGAGAAATTAAATTAGTAGCATACAGTATAAATGGAATTGACTGAAACAATATAATCTGTATTATACATGTGGTTACATTAAATGAAGTTAATGCATTATCGAAAAAAGAGTATAGTATGCTTAGGTATATTGATTGTGGTGTTTCAAGCACTTGCAGAATTGGGTTATTATGCCCTTTTAGTCTTTGAGATGATGAACCCCCTCTGTGCTTGTAGTTTTAAGATTTAACATCTTGAACAATAAACAAACAACAATAATAATAACAGTTTTGGCTGCAGAAAAGGAGTCAGAGGGGAGAGGAAAGATTGAAGGGCAAAGGAGAAAAAAAAGTGGGGAAGAAAAGGTATGGCTAAGGGTATTTTCCCAGGTATGTAGTGTGCTATGTGAGTTTCATTTGGTCAACTATTCCAGATGGCCATTATCTCTTCATGGATGTATTTTTTCCTGGTTTAAAGACAGTGGTATTTTTCAAACAATAACTGTTTGGATACCTGAGAGTGCCATTCCGCTATGGATGGTATACTCTGAGTCCTGTGAGCATTATTAGTAAAAGTGCTAGCTTGGGTTCTTCTTTAATTTTAGGCACAGCATGAAAGAGTATTATTTCTGGTAAGGGAGGCAGCATTATACATAATTTGTCTGATATTATACTAAGAATCTCTGTCCAAAATTTGTTTAAGTGAGGACATGACCTCCATATTTGTA
This sequence comes from Bombina bombina, assembly GCF_027579735.1. Taxonomy (NCBI): domain Eukaryota; kingdom Metazoa; phylum Chordata; class Amphibia; order Anura; family Bombinatoridae; genus Bombina; species Bombina bombina. The sequence goes on along the minus strand of NC_069505.1, from coordinate 328,965,935 downwards.
GTAGTGATCCTTCTCCGCCACATCCACTCCAGCACTTAGCACTTAAGGAGGGGTATCCTCTATGTAATCTTATTGGTGTTAAGTACCATCTAAACAGCAATTTGAGTTGCATTTCTTGGATGTTGGCTGAGACCAAGGATCGCTTTGTTAGGATGAAGGCATTAAGCCAATTGTTATAATTATAGTCAATGTTTAGGTCTCTGTTCCAAGCAATTGTCTATGACGGTAGTGTCGGAGGTTGTGGTGCTAAGAGAATTTTGTATATTAGGGATACCAGGTGTTTTGGCAATATAGTCATTATGCATATTTACTCAAATAGTGTTGCATCTCTTCCCATGTCGGCCCTATGTTTGTGGTGTGATATGTAATGTATAAGTTGGTTATATCGGAGCCATGAGGAGAACAGTTCTTGGTGTTTTTCTTGAAGTTGGGCGTGGGGTTTTAATTGACCATTTTCTATTGCATGAAGTATAGTCCTGTCTGTAAGGCTGTATGTCCTCTTAATGCGGAATCCTAGCTGATGATATGGAAGTCAGGGTTCTCTATGGTAGAAGTTAGCGAGTTGCTTGTTTGAGGGGGGATCCAAGCACGTATGTCCATATTATTTAAGCCAAAGATGTGTCTGTCTAAACTGACCTACACTTTGTGGTTAGTATTGTGAGACCACTCCACTAGTCGTTGTAGAATTATAGATCTATGGTACTTTGCTAGGTCAGGGACCCCCAGCCTACCTCTATCTCGTGGGAGGTACATGGTTTTTTTTTGGGTTTTTTATCCTAGGTTTTGTTACTGCCCAGATAAATTGTTATAACACTGTTTGCAGTTGGGGAATATATCCTCCGGGAAGGGGTATGGGTACAGTCTGTAACAAATAGAGAATTCAAGGGAGAATATTAATTTTTATAACCCCTATTCTACTGAGCCAGGAAAGTGGTTTGTTTTTCCATGAGGACAAGTCCTCGGTTATATAATTTTTTAGCTTTGTATAGTAATATTTGAATAGATCTTGGTAGTGTGCAGTGAGATGTATGCCTAAGTATTTTAAATTGGTATCTACTATGGTGATTTTGCATTTGGATTGAAGTAATTGTATGTGGTGGCGGTGTGTGTTGATGTTTAAAAGTTCAGATTTCATTAGGTTAAGTTGGAAATTTGAGATATTCCCAAAGGTGTTTAGTTCATCTATTAACTCGGTGATGGAGGATTCAGCATTTGTCAAGGTGAAGATGACATTGATGGTGTACAATGCTTGTTTGTGGGGGGGGTTTGGGCCAATAATTCTTTTGATAGGGCAAATAAAAGAGGGGACAGGGGTCATCCCTGTCTAATACCATTACTTATGGTAAAGGGATCGGATAGCGTACCATTTGCTCTAACCCAGGTGCTTTATCAAGTATTTTGATGTCCGTATTTTGGAGGGAAATGGGTCTAAAATTCTCTGGATTATTAGCTTCTTTGCTGGATTTGGGAATGATCGTAATGTGTTCCTCCAGCATGCTCTTTTAAAGGGAGGGATGGTCTCTTAAGTCATTAAATAGTTTCAGCATTGTAGGGAGTAGTGTGCTGTGAAATGTTTTGTAGTATCATGGTGCAAACCTGACTGGACCTGGGCTCTTGCCTGTTGGCATGTCTTTGATTGCTTGGATTATTTCCTCTGGGGTTATAGTGGAGTCTAGGTAATCTGTAGCTCTATCTAGGAATGTCAGTCTTAATCCTTGAAAATAGTTGCTAATTTGTTTCTGTTGTGCATTTGCTCTTTGGTGTATGTTAACTGAGCCGCCCCCTTTGATATTATATAATGTATAGTAGTATGTTTGGAAGTCATTCGTTATCTGTGTGCAACTTTTCAAGATTCTTCTGTCAGCAGTTTTGAGGTGGTGTATGTATGTATGTATGTATGTATTTTATGTATGTATTTAATTGCCTCCTGTGAAGGGTTCTTGCATGCATTTTCCCTGGTTTGTTGCTTGCTTCATAGTATTATCTGTTTGAGGGATAGTGCTTTGCGTTGGTGTATTTTTGTTAAATGTTGTTTGAGTTCCAACCTACCTTGTGTTAGGGAGGATTTTGTGTCGATATCCGAGGGGTTATTTTTGTGTTTTACCTCCAGTAAATTTTATTTTGAATAAGAGGGTAGTGTGTTTTTTTCTGTATGTTTTAAGTAATCGGGCTTTGTGTTTTATCAAGACACCATGGATTACACTTTTGTGAGCATCCCAGATATTCACTGTAGAGGACGTTGGAGTAGTTTTAAAAGCTGTCATTTTAAAATGTGTTTGAAAAATGTTATATGAAAGCTGAATGCATTTGGAAAGTTTTAGATGAAAATAAGTTATTGCGAGTTTTTTTTTAATGTTTTGAAATCAGTCTGAAAAGCCATGATGTATTGGTTGCAGAAATGCAGCACATTGTGTTGAAATATTCTGTTTTATTTGTATAAAAGAGAAATGTTTAATACTGATTAAAAACTGTGTGTGTTTTTATATATATATATATATATGTGTATATATATTGTCATTGTCCCAAGATTGAAAATCCATCTTGACTCTCTTTGTAAGAGAATTTTAGCTCTGTCACCCCCCCTGCTTAGTGGGGGGATGTGGTCGATAATGATGTATTTAAGGTCGGTTACCTTGTGTCCTGCTTCCACGAAATGCCGTGCCACTGGCTGATCTGATGTGCCTTTATCCAATGCTACACGAATCGCGGACCGGTGGTTGGCCATTCTGGTTCTCAAGTCACCCACCGTTTTTTCTACATAAAACATCCTGCACACACAATGCAGGGGGTATACAATGAATTTTGTGGTACAAGTTACCCTGCGTCTGATCTTAAACATTCTGGTGGAATACGGATGGATGAAGAAGCTACCTGTAGAGAGACCTCCACAGGTGGTGCAACCCAGGCACCTAAAACAACCTTTCTTAGTTTTAAGCCAGGTGTCATTGCTGTAACAGTTCCTGGGGTCAGTTTTTATTAGCTGATCCCTCAGTGAGGTAGCTCTGCGGTACCCAATTCTGGGTGGGGGCATGCATTTGAAAGGTAAGTCTTTATCAGATGATAAGAGTCCCCAGTTTTGCTTAAGGGTATCAGCAATCCCTTCTTTATTCTTTGTATAGGTGGTGGTAAACATGAGTCTATCCTCAGGTGTGGTAGCATTAGTACCAGCTAGCAGGTCCTTTTGCGCTGTGTCCAATACTGCCATTATACTGTTTAAGAGATTGTTGTGGTTGTATCCCCTCCGTCTGAATTTAGTCATCATGTCAACCAGTTGTGCTTCTTTCAGCTCCTCAGTGGTATTATTCCTAGCTACCCTCTTGAATTGGGATAGTGGGAGTGCCTTCTTAAGGCTGGGTGGTCCCTTTAATAATTCATGCCATGAAATTATCAATTTTGTATTTAAACTATGTTTATAACTAACATGTAATCTTCAAGCAATTGACATCCAAGATGATTACATTTTATAAGTGTACAAATTTCATAGTTTTTAAATTTATTTTTAACCTTTTAACAAAATATAAAAATAAACAAAATGTGTGTAAACTAAGCATGCAAAATAATGTAACTGATAAAAAAGGAACAAAAATGTGTTTTTCTAATGTATAGAATGTGAAAATCATTTGACAAACTGACACAAATATGTTTTCTTATTTAATGGAATAGCAATATGGAATTGTCTCCATCTAACATACAGCTGGCATTTTAAAATGTGTTTGAAAAACGTTATATGAAAGCTGAATGCATTTGGAAAGTTTTAGATGAAAATAAGTTATTGTGAGTTTTTTTAATGTTTTGATATCAATCTGAAAAGCCATGATGTATTGGTTGCAGAAATGAAGCACATTGTGTTGAAATATTTTGTTTTATTTGTATAAATGAGAAATGTTTAATACTGATTAAAAACTGTGTGTGTTTATATATATATATATATATATATATATATATGTGTGTGTATATATATATGGTGTGTGTATATAAATGTGTGTATATATATATATATATATATATATATATATATATGTGTGTATATATATATATATATATATATATATATATATATATGTGTGTATATATATATATATATATATATATATATATATATATATATATATATATATATATATATACAGGTAGCCCTCAGTTTACGCCGGGGTTAGGTTCCAGAAGGAATGGTTGTAAATCGAAACCGTTGTAAATTGAAACCCAGTTTATAATGTAAGTCAATGGGAAGTGAGGGAGATAGGTTCCAGGCCCCTCTCAGAATTGTCATAAGTAACACCTAATACATTATTTTTAAAGCTTTGAAATGAAGACTTTAAATGCTAAACAGCATTATAAACCTAATAAAATAATCACACAACACAGAATATATAATTAAACTAAGTTAAATGAACAAAAACATTTGCTAAACAGCATTATAAACCTAATAAAATAATCACACAACACAGACTTCACTTGCATTTTTCTGCAAACAGTTCTTTCTATGCATTCCAATCTGGACTGATTTATAGACAGGAAGATCTTGTACCTTTGAAATCTGCTCGATAGCTCAGGTCTGGTTAAACTGATTAATTTCAGCTTGCTTGGCTTTGCTGCAACACAAGCGGACAGCTCCACCTACTGGCTATTTTAATAAATGCGCTGCTTCTCAATGCTTTTCAATAGCAGTCACATGACTGAAAAAAAAGGTTGTTATTCTGAAACGGTGTAAATTGAACCGTTGTAAAACGAGGGCCACCTGTATATATACATGTGTGTGTTTGTACAGAAATATATATAAATATATATATACATATGTATATATATTAATATATATTTCTGTACAAAAAAGTAAATGCTGTTTAATCTAAAATTAATAGCAGTATCAGTTGTATGCTTTCTACCAACGCTCACTTGCTAAGAAGAGCATATTTCTGTTAGTTAATTAAGGACAGGAAGTACATTAACAAACAACAAAGAAATAAAACTTTAATGCATTTTGAAATGCTTTGAATTTGAAGAACCCAAAGAAAAGATAACTAAAATGTTTTATTAAATCCGAAATCAAGATAGTATTGCAGTTTCAGACATTAGTAGTTTTGAATGGTTCAGTAGCTTACGCTATTACAAATGACCAATGTGTATAATAGCATTCATTTTATATTTGATCCTTTGTGATGGTCCAATGTAGTGCAGTATCACTTTCTTGTCAGGCTGAGAATAATTCTGTTCATTCATACACTGATGTGTGAAGAGACTAAATAAGCACTTTAATTTAGAACTCTTAAAATGAGCTTGAAAAAAGGTGTGAATGTTGAAAAAGTGTGAAGACCATCTCAGAGCTTCAAAAATCACATTATTCCTTCTTAAATGTACAATACTGTATTGATTATCTATTAATAAAAGTGAGAGATTGCACTAACTTGATTCTTACTTTTGCAAAACTAGGTGAAATTGAAAATGTCTAAGCCAGCTATTCTCTAAAACAGTGAGGGCCAGCTTCCTAACACATGGGGCCGCAGATTAATGTTGCAGAATATTTAAAGGGACACTAAAGCCATGATTCAGGTAGAGCATACAATTTTATGAAACTTTCTAATTTACTCCTATTATCAATTTTTCTTCGTTCTCTTGCTATCTTTATTTAAAAAGCAGGAATGTGAGAATCTGGGTTATGCTTGTTTATTGGTGGGTAGATGTAAGCCTCCAATAAGCAAGTGCTGTCCATGGTGCTGAACCTAAAATGGACTGGCTGCTAAGATTTACATTCCTGCTTTTAAAATAAAGATAGCAAGATAATGAAGAAAATGTGATAATAGGAGTAAATTAGAAAGTTGCTTAAAATGTCATGCTCTATCTGAATCATGAAAGAAAAAAAATGGGTTCAGTGTCCCTTTAAGGGCCACAAATTAAGTTATGGCTATTAAACAAACAAATAATATATAAAAAATACCTATTGCCACATGCTCAGATTTAAGTAATGTTGCAGGGTATACTCTATCTAATGTTTTTCTTTTTCAGAGGGCTCATTTTGAGTTTTCCCTCTAACCATATGTAACCAAAGCACATACAATGGAATTAAGAAGGTGTTTAGACTAGAGATGGGTGAATGTAGCTAAATCGTAATTCAAATGTATATTCGTTTTACTCAATAGAATGTTGATAAGAACAAAATTGAATTAAAATTTGAAAACTGAATTTTGCTTTTGGTTTGAATGTTCGATCGATTTCAAAGGTTCATAATAGTTCAAATATACACATTCAAATTTTGAATGTGTATATTCAATATATTATGAACATTCAAAATTGAAAAACCAATATTCAAAATTAGAATATTACAATGTTTGATTAATATTCAAAATTTTATTACGGATAAATGTATAAAAAAAATCTGTTTTAAATTTCGAAAGTTGCAAAATATTCGCCCATCCCTAGTTCAGACCCTTTCAATTTTTTTATATTTTTTTTTATATTCCTTCCTTATGCTAAAATGTTTTTTTTTTTTTCACATACATCTCCATACCCCATAATGACAAAGCATAAAAAACAGATTTTTGATAACTTTGAAAATGTATTTAAAAAAAGTAAATATCACATTGACACCCTTCACATTCAGACCCTTTGTTATGACACAAAAAATAGCTCAGTTGCATCCCATTTCTCTGTATAATCTTTGAAATGTTTCTACACTTTGACTGGAGTCCACCTGTGGCAAATGTAATTGATTGGACATGATATGGAAAGGCAAATGCCTTGATTACGGCTATGCCGAAACGCGTAAGCCTGCCAGCCAGAGGTATCCCATCTCTATCTGCTTTGATTTGACTGTATGTCCTATTTTAATAAATAAAGGTTACGTTTTATTTAAACTAGTGCTCTTATACATTTTCTGTGTGATGGAAAGGCACATACCTGTCTTTATAAGGTATCACAGCTGAAAATGCATATCAGAGCAAAAACCAAGCCATGAGGTCAAAGGAACTGCCTGCAAAGTTCAGAGACAAGTTTGTGTCAAGGCTCAGATCTGGGGAAGGCTAAAAAAAAAATTGGTTGCATTAAAGGTTCCCAAAAGCATAAGGAACAACCAAGGCTATTTTTAGAGCTGGCAAAACTGAGAAATCAGGGGAGAAGGGCATTGGTAGAAGAGGTGACAAAGAACCTGATGGTCACATTTGTAAAGAAGTAAATTATTTAACATAATGGTGCAACATAAGAAAATATGGAGGAAAAAAAATAACAATCAAAAATAATATTTGATTTTCAAATTTTAAAGAATTTTTGTTCTTATTTAATTTTGTAAAGCAAATAGCCAATTGAATATTTGTTTTACCATTCAAATTCTGATTTAGCTACAATTGCCCATCCATACTATCCACAAAGCACTGACTTCTAATCTACCTACTTGTCTTATTTAGTACTCAAGCTCAATATGTGATGTGTTTTTTTTATAATTTACATAGAGTATATCCTTTGTTGAAATGCAGGTAGGTAGGCTCAGGAGCATAAACATGTGGGGCGCACTATATGACAGCAGCTTTGTAATAATGCATTTATCAATGTATGAGTCTTGCTTAAGACCTGAGAAAGAGAGGAAACTCTAGAAAGCTTGTCTACTTGTAAATGTATAGTTAGTCCAATAAAAAGTATCATTGCTTAATGCAATACTCTTGTTATTGTGGTGCAACATATTTATTTATTTGTAGGTATGAAAAGAGAAGATATTTAATAAACAAAAAAAAAACTAATAGTAAAATAATAATGTATAACTTTAAATGCTGCAATCTTGCAAATAAAGGAAACCAGATCTGAGGCAAAAAAAAAAAAAAAAAAAAAATTCAAACCAATTTATGTTATTATTATTTGTATTCACTTAGTTACAGTGTTTAAGCTGTTTTTAACCTCAGCATGCTATACCTACCAACATTTTCAGGTTGATTTGGGGGGTTTTGTTGGGCAGAACCATGACAGGAGGTGTGCGACAGTGAGTGTGCCATAAGTAGGAAGAAGTATTCAGCGGTAGGGTTGGGTAGGCCTAATGTGTTGTCTGAGGAGCTCTTGAATGTTTCCTTTCAACCTGTAATAACGTGCTACTTCTAACATGTGCAAAGAGCTGCAGTAAACCCCTTATCGCTCGCGCACAACTGTTAGCACAAACTCATAATCTAGCCCTAACTGTGCAACATACTAAACAGTAATGACTCGTTCAGTGTAGGAGCTCAGTTATGTATGTTCCTAACTGTCCTCAGTAATGGAGAAAAAGCAAACAGGCATAAGAGGCTTTTCAATCTGTATATTGAAAAGTAATTCCTATTAAAGGGACATAATACCCATATGGTTAATCACTTGAATGTGATGCAGCAAAACTTTAAAAAAGCTGCAAAGGAAATAACACCTAAACAATAGTAAGTGTTCTGTGAATAACTATCCTGCAGCTACTGTCAGCATGTTAAAAAAAAAAAAAAAAAACTAAAACAGACAATCAGCTTCATCGGTGCTGATGTTACACTTTGCTTTACTGCGACCTCATTAGATTTCACTGAAATCTCATGAGATTTTATAATAAACTTCCTTAAACTGACTGTGCCTGTGCATGTAACAAGCACACTTCAAGCAAGTCCTGGGACTAGCATCATGATTGGCTGCTTAAAATCACTTTACAATGGGATTGTGGCTACTGAGGAAACTCTGAGGAATATATACGGTATATATATAAGTATATATATATATATATATATATATATATATATATATATTTACATAGAGATATTCTGTTGATATTTTCTAGTCAACTTTTTAAACCTAAGCAACTTTTTTACACCTATGCTGCATCACTACCCTTTAAGGTTTTCATACAGCCACATTTTTACTTACCATGAATATATTATTTCCTTTACTTTGAATGAAAGCAACAAACTGCAAGGAGACTGTAGTTATCTCTTCCAAAAGCTATCATGGGGCATTTCTAAAGATTAAAATCAAACCTGAAGCTAACATACAGTTTAAAGCCATTAACTCTACATACTAAGCATTGTAATTGGTTTATTCCTCTATCTAGATCCATAGAAAAGTATTACAACAAATAAAATATTATAGCTACCAGGTAGACATCAAAAAACGTATTTTCATAGCATGATGCTTTTCCTGTGCCAGGCCGAAGAAGAATTTGTTCTCTGTTGTCTGGGAATTACTTTTGAAAGCAATGACCTGCTGATGATGGCTGAACTGTTGAGGTAAACAGTATTTTCCTTTGAGATATCCTTCAATCATTATGTTGTATATTGCTTCAGGGAACAACTCTTTTTGTTAAGTAAGCTTACAAATGTGCTGTCCCTTTTGTGAAAGGCAATGTAATTGATTAAATATTTGATAAACTAAAGACATCTATAAAAAAAAAATCAAAGTATTTTCTGCCTAACTTTTTTCAATATTTTATCTGCTGCACCATAGAAAGTTAAATCAAACCTGTACTAGGTATTGCATATGAATATATTTCAGAACAGTAATATTAGATTGCAGATTATATTTTTGAAAAGAAGTGTTCTGGATGATGAGTTCCTGGTTTGATATGAAATGGTACAACATATTTTTATGAAATTTGTAGCTTTCTCTTACGGCCAAGGGGTAAAATAAGCTTTGGTCCTTCTTTTTTTTTTATATTTTAAATTAGAAGACATTGATAACTTCAAATATAGTCAATGGTACATTGATAGGGGTCGATTTAGTTTTGTCACAATTGTTTGACATTTTTGTTATGAGCATTCCTAAGATTTGTATTATTTATATTTAAAAATTCTATTATCGAATGTTATTTACAGTTTTTGAATGTCACTTTCGAATTCAAATGTCACATTCAAATTCAAATGTCTCATTCGAATTTGAATGTCACATTTTAATTCAAATATTACATTTATAAAACACAGTTGTAGACTAGAAATACTATTTCGAATTCGAAAGGGACATTTGAATTTGAATATTACATTTATAAAACACAGTAATAGACTAGAAATACTATTTTGAATTTGAATGTTACACACAGTTGTAGACTAGAAATACTATTTTGAATTTGAATGTGACATTCGATTTTGAATGTCACATTCAAATTCGATTGTTACATTTAAAAAACACAGTTTTAGACTATAAATACTATTCCGAATTCAAATTTTACTTTCAAATTCAAATGTCACATTCAAATTCGAATATTGCATTTCAAAATTGAATAAATACATAGCTAAACATTCTATTATTCAAACGAATATTTTCGAATTTTATTGAAAAATTCAAAAACGAAAATTCGAAAATAGAATGTTAGAATGTTATATAAACATTCGAAATTCGATTTGAACAGACGAATGTATCAAAATTCATTTTCAATTTCGAATTTTTAGAAACATTCACCCATCCCTAGAGCTAGTGCCTCAGAAACTATAAAAAGACTCTGCACAATTTGATAATTGAAAGTTTTATTAAAACTGCATGTTCTGTCTGAATTGTGAAAGTTTAATTTTGATTTTAGTGTCCCTTGATTGGTTGCAAGATAGATGCGGCACCATTTATTAGACTAAAGCTGATCTAAAAACTTGCAGCTGTGACAGAGGGAGGTTACAAATCTCTTTGAATTTTTCAATTTTAGTGTTGTGACGTTGTGCGAGTTTATATACAGTAGTTTCACAAAGGAGTTTATTTGAATCTTGGCCATTATCGTATGTAAGTGTTATCAGTGGTAAAATGATTGCAATATACAGGCATATTCTAGTTTCCATAATTAGATTTTTGCCCAGGTTACCTCAGTGCAAAAAAATCATTTTTAAATTCGGAGCCATCTTAATCCATTTGAAAAAAATCTTGAATGAATTTTCAGTATTAACTCATCAGACACTTAGGGGTAGATTTAACATTGGTCGAGCGGACATGATTTGCTGTAGCTGTCGGCATTTAACATTGCACAAGAATTTCTAGTGAACTGCTTGTGCAATGCCGCCCCCTGTTCCCAGGCTGCCAATCGGCCGCTAGCAGGGGCCGTCAATCATCCCGATTGGATCGGGATGATTTCAATCCACCACCTAAAAGATGGCAGAGAAGATAAGGAGCAGCGGTCAAACGACAACTGCTTCTTAAAGGGTCATGAAACCCAAAATATTTATTTAATGATTCAGATAGAGAATACAATTTTAAACAACATTCCAATTTACTTCTATTATCTAATTTGCTTCATTCTTTAGATATCTCTTGTTGAAGAAATAGCAATGCACATGGGTAAGCCAATAACAAGAGGCATATATGTGCAGCCACCAATCAGCAGATACTGAGCATATCTAGATATGCTTTTCAACCAAGTATATCATGAGAATGAAGCAAATTAGATAACAGAAGTAAATTAGAAAACTGTTTAAAATAGCATGCTCTTTCTAAAGCACGAAAGAAAGTTTTTGGCTAGAATGCCGCTTTAACTTCCGTTTCAGGCAGATCTAAAACGAAGGGGGTTGGAAGTAGCATCCGCTGCTTATTAAATCAACCCCTAATTATTGAGATCTCTCAAAAAACACAATATTACAATGAACTAGCAAAGAAGACACATCCAAAGATTCAAGCTGAAAAACACTAATCTACTAGGTGCATGAACACACATTAAAACACTAATATCAAAGTATTTTCTGCCTAACTTTTTTCAATATTTTATCTGCTGCACCATAGAAAGTTAAATCAAACCTGTACTAGGTATTGCATGTGAATATATTTCAGAACAGTAATATTAGATTGCAGATTATATTTTTGAAAAGAAGTGTTCTGGATGATGAGTTCCTGGTTTGATATGAAATGGTACAACATATTTTTATGAAATTTGTAGCTTTCTCTTGCGGCCAAGGGGTAAAATAAGCTTTGCTCCTTCTTTTTTATATATGTTAAATTAGAAGACATTGATAATTTCAAATATAGCCAATGGTACATTGATAGGGGTTGATTCAGTTTTGTCACAATTGTTTGACATTTTTGTTATGAGCATTCCTAAGATTTGTATTATTTATATTTAAAAATTCTCTTATCGAATGTTATTTACAGTTTTTGAATGTCACTTTCGAATTCAAATGTCACATTCAAATTCAAATGTCACATTCAAATTCAAATGTCTCATTCGAATTTGAATGTCACATTTGAATTCAAATATTACATTTATAAAACACAGTTGTAGACTTGAAATACTATTTCGAATTTGAAAATGACATTCGAATTTGAATATTACATTTATAAAACACAGTAATAGACTAGAAATACTATTTTGAATTTGAATGTTACACACAGTTGTAGACTAGAAATACTATTTTGAATTTGAATGTGACATTCGAATTCGAATGTCACATTCAAATTCGAATGTTACATTTAAAAAACACAGTTGTAGACTATAAATACTATTTTGAATTCGAATTTTACATTCGAATTCAAATGTCACATTCAAATTCGAATATTACATTTCAAAATTGAATAAATACATAGCTAAACATTCTATTATTTAAACGAAAAATTCGAAAATGAAAATTCGAAAATAAAATGTTAGAATGTTATATAAACATTCAAAATTCGATTTGAACAAACGAATGTATGAAAATTCGTTTTCAATTTCAAATTTTTAGAAGCATTCACCCATCCCTAGAGCTAGTGCCTCAGAAATTATAAAAAGACTCTGCACAATTTGATAATTAAAAGTTTTATTAAAACTGCATTTTCTGTCTGAATTGTGAAAGTTTAATTTTGAGTCATAACAAGAGGCATATATGTGCAGCTACCAATCAGCAGATACTGAGCATATTTAGATATGCTTTTCAACCAAGTATATCACGAGAATGAAGCAAATTAGATAACAGAAGTAAATTAGAAAACTGTTTAAAATAGCATGCTCTTTCTAAAGCATGAAAGGAAGTTTTTGGCTAGAATGTCCCTTTAACTTCCATTTCAGGCAGATCTAAAATGAAGGGGGTTGGAAGTAGCATCCGCTGCTTATTAAATCAACCCCTAATTATTGAGATCTCTCAAAAAACACAATATTACAATGAACTAGCAAAGAAGACACATCCAAAGATTCAAGCTGAAAAACACTAATCTACTAGGTGCATGAACACACATTGGATGTAAAAAAAAAAAAAAAAAAAAAAGACTTCTATCTTCTCAGCCCCTATCTATGTCCTCTCCTGGAAGATCTAGTTCCTACTGTGGGGCCTGTATTTTTAATGCAGTAAATCTAATTTTTTTTAGTCTTTAGTTTTACATAAGATGCAATTACTGTAAGGGGATATAGTTTTGAATCATTTGTCATTTAAAGTGAAGATAAACTTTGGTCAATGAAAGCCCGTTTTTTAAAAACAGGGGCACTTTCATTCATAAAAGTTTACAAAGCAGCCGTTTTGTTAAAAAAGTTACCTTTTTTTCTTTTCACAGCTAGAGCAGCTTCCCCCACCTCTATTCTCACGTCAGCAATGACTAATCCTGCTTCCTCCAATCACAGCTTTCCCCCCTTGGTAGTCATTGCCTGAGGCCATGCTGTGATTGGAGGAAGCAGGATTAGTCATTGCTGACGTGAGAATAGAGGATCTCTAGGTGGGGGAAGCTGCTCTGGCTGTGAAAAGAAAAAAAAGGTATTTTTTTAACAAAACGGCTGCTTTGTAAACTTTGATGAATGAAAGTGCCCTTGTTTTTAATAGTATTTTTAAAAAACGGGCTTTCATTCACCAAAGTTTACCTTCACTTTAAGTGATATTGCACAGGGGTGTACTCACTTCTGTTGTATACTCTGTTTCTACTTTGAGGCCTGTATTTTAAATATATTCTTTCTAAAGTGTGTGTTTTTGATTGTTCATAAGAGGAAATACTCTATTTACATTTTGAATCACTTGATATTTAAGCGATGATGCACAGGGGTGTACTCACTTCTGTGTTACTCATAGGTGTAGATTTATTAAATGTGGCAGTCGGCATTTATCATTGGACAAGCATTTTTAGTAAAATGCTTGTGCAATGCTGCCCCCTGCTTATTGGCGTCTAAGCGTCCGCTAGCAGGGGCGTTCAATCATCCCGATCGTGTCATATTGGGATGATTTCAAACCTAAAAGGTGGTGGACAGGTTTAGTAGCAGTGGTCCTATGACCACTGGTTCTTAACTTCCGTTTCAGGCGAGCCTAATACGATGGGCCTCCAAAACAGCATATGTTGTTTAATAAATGGAGCCCATGGTCTCTGGGCTTAGTGGTGAATGTAAAGATGAGTTAGAGCAGTTTTGACCCATCAAGTATGACTTCACATATATTCTACAAGCAAAAAAGGAGCGGAAGTTTCCTTTCTCTATTTTTGAGAGAGACTTAATTTAAAAATGTTTTATTATAGTAATAAACATTATTGATTGCTTTTTCATTATGGAATGATTTTACATAAGTGGTACCAATTCTGCATGTTTAATTTTTTTACACTGAATGTAATTTTATCTTTTTCATTTAGCTGTACACAATCACTTAAAGTTTAAAGGGACAGTGTAGTCCAAAACAAACTTTCATTATTCAGATAGGGAATGTAATTTTAAACAATTTTCCAATTTACTTCTATCACCAATTTTGCTTGGTTCTCTTGGTATTCTTAGTTAAAAGCTAAATCTAGGAGGTTCATATGCTAATTTCTAAGCCCTTGAAGGCTGCCTCTTATCTCAGGACATTTTGACAGTTTTTCACCACTAGAGGGTGTTAGTTCATGTGTTTCATATAGATAACACTGTGCTCAAGCACGTGGAGTTCCTAGGAGCCAGCACTGATTGGCTAAAATGCTGGTCTGTCAAAAAAAACTGAAATAAGCGGGAAGTTTGCAGAGGCTTAGATACCAGATAATCACAGAGGTAAAAAGTGTATTCATATAACTGTGTTGATTATGCAAAACTGGGAATGGGTAGTAAATTAATTATCTATCTTTTAAAACAATAAAGATTCTGGTGTAGACTGTACCTTTAAGGTGATACATATAGATTGGAGTATTTATTTTCATAGCTCAGTAAAATTGTATTTATTTCACAATCTTTTTTGGTTATTTAATATCACAATTAACTTTTGTTGATACTAAGGCCACCATTTATCGAATCATGGATTGACAAAGTTCGTAACTAGAGATCCTATTCATCAGTGATAATGGGGAGTGGATATGAAGGAGAGGTTAAAAATTGTGGTCGCTACTTGATAACTGGAACCTTAACTGATTGTGGTACCTTTAGCTGTTCTTTGACATATCAAAATAAGATTTCTAATCAGATATACTAAGAAGCTACTCCAGGCACCCGTAGTTCACCCAGAATTGTCTCCCGGCATCTGGATAACAGTATCGGACTTTTGAACCGGAGGTAATGAGAACAGGCAGTGCATACAAATAGGACTTGCTATCATGAGTGTTTTATTTGTCTACTCACCTTTTAAACCAGTAAGTGCATATGTGTGTGCACTTTTTATTTGTGTTACTAACTTGAATCAGAGACGCGCTGCCATCTTTTTTTGTTTACCACATGCTAATAAGCGTTACCACTGAATGAGGCAAGATCAAATTGGTAAACATCTGTAGTTAAAGGGACACTGAACCCACATTTTTTCTTTCGTGATTCAGATAGAGAATGAAATTTTAAGCAATTTTCTAATTAACTCATATTATCAAATTTTCTTCATTCTCTTGGTATCTTTATTTGAAATGCAAGAATGTAAGTTTAAATGCCGGCCCATTTTTGGTGAACAACCTGGGTTGTCCTGGCTGATTGGTGGATAAATTCATACACCAATAAAAAAGTGCTATCCAGAGTTGTGAACCAAAAAAAAAGGTTAGATGCCTTCTTTTTCAAATAAAGATAGCAAGAGAATGAAGAAAATTTGACAATAGCAGTACATTAGAAAGTTGCTTTCAAATGTCATGCTCTATCTGAATCACAAAAGAAAAAAATTGGGTTCAGTGTCCCTTGAAACCCATAGAAGGGGGACATTGTATACATGTAAGTCAAGTGTTACATATACCATGTATTTATGGTATATAAGGTTGTTTTGTTATAAAATGATGAATTCTTTATAAAATTGTCAGGATTGTTTTTCAAGGACAGCATGTTTTTTTTTTTTTAATTTGTAATAAATTCTACAGCATTATTTTTCCTAACTTCAGAATATAGACATGTTTTCCACCTCTGTTCTATAAAAACTAAGCACCCTGCAGCACTTATTGAAGTCAGCTTCTGAGCAGCCAAATGTACGTAAAATGAATTTAACGCTTTTCTGCAAATGTGTGCTTGTACCACACCTTCTAGAGAAAAATAAAAGGCAAAATCTCTAGGCTGCAAATCAATTATCTGTTTCAGGCAATTTTCAGCATTTTGAAAACTTAAAGGAACATAATACTCATATGCTAAATCCCTTGAAAGTGATGCAGCATAACTGTAAAAAGCTGACAAGATATTACCTGAACATCTATAAGTAAAAAAGGAAGATATTTTGAGGCCCATTTATCAATCTCCGTATGGAGCTTGTGGACCCGTGTTTCTGGCGAGTCTCTAAAGACCGCTGCTTCATAACCCTGTCCGCCTGCTCTGAGGTGTTGATTGATACCTCCCTGCTGGTGGCCCATTGGCCGCGAGTCTGCAGGGGGCGGCGTTACACCAGCACATCTTGTGAGCTGCTGGTGCAATGTTGAATACGGAGAGCGTATTGCACTGTCGGTTCAGGTCCGCAAGACCGTTGTTAAATAGGCCTCTAAACCTCAAAATTTATTCAGATCATCAGAGTAAGAGCTGTGTGAACAGTTATACTTCAGCTGTAAGTTAAAAAAAAAAATAGCCAATTAGCATCAGCAGTGCTGAGAGAAGTAATGTTTTGCCTTTGCTGTGATCTCATGAGATTTCACTGAAATCTCATAGAACTCAATAGGAAAATAACATGACTGGGCCTGCACACTCCCTAGCTTGTCCTGGGACAAGCATCCCGACTGGCTGCTTAAAGTCTCTTTACAGTGTTAATATTTAGTAATTTTGAGGTAAAAAAAATCTTCTTTTTTTACATAGAGCAGTTCAGGTGATATTTTATAGTCAGATTTTTACAGCTATGCAGCATCACGTTCAGCTGCTTTAACATTTGGGTATCATTTCCCTTTAAGGTTCCGAATAGTGCTTTTTGGTATTTCTAGGGAGCTTAGGACAAAGCACAATTTTTTTCTCAAAAACAAGACATGTTTGTTTAATCCTGATAATCCCTGTACATGATGTGTCAGCTAGCAATAGAACAGAAGCAAGGTTGTGGAATGGTTCCACAAATGTCAATGCTTTTTTTAAAATGTAAAGAACTGTCATATTCAGGACTTATATTGGCAAACTAACATTTATTAGTGCTGTAGTAAAAGATGAATGAGTTAGATACCACAAGCAATTAAAGCCTTTAGGGTGTTACTGTCCTTTATTTTTCAAAGACTTTGCTTTTATAATTTTCAAAGAGAATATTTGTTTGTTGCTTCAAACTGAATATTGCTCAACGCTTTGATTTATTAGACACAATAATATAACTATGTCTTGAAATATAGGATTCAATTCTATAACTCTTGAAGATGAATACAGTCCCAAACAAATGAAAAACAGCTCTTTGGAAGTATTTTTTTTCGCAATTTGTATCATTCTTTTATAGTCAGTATCTTTGAAGGCATACTTTGAGATTAAAGGGACATTAAACCCTAAGGGCCATATTACGAGTGAAGTGTTTTTGCGATATTGAGTTTTTGCGTTTGTTTTGCACGCAAATTAAATTTATGTTACAATGATTACCGCAACCTCAGAGCTCTGGTTAACTGTTTCACAAAACTAAAAAGTGTCACAAACACATCTAAAATACATTACACAATACAGTTACTCTCATAATAACACCATCTAAAAATTGCACAACAAAGATATAAAGGCGCAAATATATGAGGTCTACTGTGTTATAAAAAATTGCAGGCAAAGGATTTTAACATAAACAGACATACATATACTGTAAGGCTTGTGGGATACTCCTCTATCAGACCGAACTCGGCCAGTAGTCTTGTTATCCCGGTGTTGAGCCGGAAAGATAGGGAATAACCCAGAGCAGAGAGTATCAGGCAAATGAGGAGAGTGGCACTCACCACAGGTTGGACAGCACAAGGCAAATAAGGCAGACAGGATACGGCAACAGAAAATCAGGCCAGCAATTCAGGGGGTAACCAGGTAGCATAGTGAGACAGGCAGGGTTCAGCAACAAGAGGACAGTCCAGCAATGTAAGGGTTAACCAGGTAGCATAATGAGACAGGCAGGGATCAGCAACAAGAAGTCAGTCCAGCAAGTTAGGGGTTAACCAAGTAGCATAGTGAGATAGGCAGGTTTCAGTAACAAGGATCCGTCCAGCAGATTCGGGGTTAACCAGGTAGAGTAATAAGACAGGCAAGGTTTCAGCAACAAAATATCAGTCCAGCAGTTTAGGGGTTAACCAAGTAGTGTAGTAATACAGGCAAGGTTTCAGCAACAAAGTATCAGTACAGCAGTTTAGGGTTTAACCAAGTAGTGTAGTAAGACAGGCAAGGTTTCAGCAACAAAGTATCAGACCAGCAGTTTAGGGGTTAACCAAGTAGTGTAGTAAGACAGGCAAGGATTCAGCAACTAAGTATCAGTCTAGCAGACGGTCTGTCACTCCCAGGAGCACACAAAGTAGCACCTATACTTGGGCAGTGACCGATTGTCTGCTGCCCGCTAAAGTACCTGGTGGATTGGCGCCAAGAGACCGGCCGGCATCAGGAGCGTGTAGCGATGACGTCAGTGCCGCACGCATCCTGAGCCAACACAGCCCTAGGCAATGAGCATGGGGAAGATGCCGCGCCCCTAGCAAAGGCGCTGCGTGACATAGCCCCCTCCTCAAGGGTTCCCTCCGGGAACCAGAGTCGGCTTCAAAGGGTGAGCAGCATGGAATTTGGAGACAAGAGATAGAGCATGCAAATCACGGGCAGGAACCCAGGAACAGTCTGCTACAGAGTAACCCTTCCAATGTATCAGATACTGCAATTGTCTGCGCCTGTATCTGGAGTCCAGAATCTTAGCCACTTCATATTCGGGGTTACCATGGATCAAGAGCGGAGGAGGAGGAGTTTGAGGCTGGGAATATCTATTCTTGATGTACGACTTGAGTAGTGAGATGTGGAAGACTGGATGCATGCGTAGGGCCACTTTGTAGGCAACAGGAGACAGTCTTTTTAGAACCTTGTAAGGACCGATAAACCTAAGCCCTAATTTGTGACAGGGTTGATGTAGACAGATATGTCGAGTGGAGACCCAAACACGTTCACCCACTGGAATGGCACGTACAGAAGCCCTGTGATGATCAGCAAACTTCTTACATCTAGAGACAGCTGAACGCAGCTGAGAGCGAATTCATTGCCAATGAGTGGTGAGCTCAGTGATATTATGGTCTGCAGCAGGTACCTCAGTGGACCAAGCTGAAAGAGGGAAGATACAAGGTTGTTAACCTGCTGCAGCTTGGAATGGAGAGCATCAAAGAGACGAGTGCCAATGGGTGTTTCTTGCCAGCTCTGCTAAGGGTAGCAATTCAGACCAGTTGGTATAGTGAGTGTTGACAAAGGCTCTAAGGTAGGCTTCAAGATCCTGGTTTGCTCTCTCAGTTAGTCCATTGGTCTGAGGATGGTAGCCAGACGACAAGGATACAGTAGTTCCAATCAACTTACAAAAGGCTCTCCAGAAGGCAGAGATGAACTGTGAACTCCTGTCGGAGACAATATTCACAGAAATGCCATGAAGTCTTACCACATGCAAGAGAAAAAGGGACGACAATTCCTGAGCAGAAGGCAGTTTGGCTAGGGGTACGAAGTGAGCCAGTCTGGAGAAGCAATCCACCACAACCCAGATAACTGTATGGTGGTCGGAAGAGGGAAGATCAACAATGAAGTCCATTGTTATGTGTGTCCAGGGTCGTTTGGGAATGGACAATGGTTGGAGCAGGCCAGGAGGCAAGGATCGGGGAGTCTTGTTGGCAGCACAAATTGTGCAGGCTTTCACATAGTCCTGAGCGTCAGACTTCCTAGTAGGCCACCAAACATGTTGGCAAAGATGCCTGAGGGTCCTAGTCAAACCAGGATGTCCTGAGAGTTTGCTATCATGAGCCCAGACTAGCACAGGGATACGGCGGTTCCGAGGTACAAAGAGGATATCAGATGCCATGGGGGCACCAGGAGGTTTACTAGACTGAGCACGTTGTAATCTTTGCAGAAGAGTGGTATTGAGTTGAGCAATCACACAGGAGGGGGGTATGATGTGTTCAATCGGAGCTTCGGAGGAATCACTTAACTGAGGGAACTGACGGGAAAGGGCATCCGCCTTCTTTTTCTTGGTTCCAGGAAGGTAGGAAACCACAAAGTGAAAATGGGAAAAGAGCAAGGCCCACCTGGCCTGACGAGGATTGAGTTGATGAGCAGTTTCTAGGTAAGTCAGATTCTTATGGTCGGTGAGGATTTGAATAGGGTTGGCGGTACCCTCTAGCCAGTGACGCCATTCAGTTAAGGCCATTTTAATGGCTAAGAGTTCATGATTACCCACATCATAGTTCCTCTCAGCAGAAATTAAACATTTAGAAAAGAAGGCTACAGGGTGTGATTTGGAAGTTAGAGTTTCCCTTTGGGTAAGAACTGCTCCAGCCCCTATCTCTGAGGCATCAACCTCTAAGGTGAACTGTAGGTCAGGGTCAGGATGGCAGAGTACAGGAGCTGAACAGAAAGCATTTTTCTGACAAGAAAAGGCATTTATGGCCTCAAGAGGCCAATGTTTATAGTCCTTGTTCCATCTAGTCAATTCAGTGAGAGGAGCGACTGTTGAGAAAAGTTCTTTATGAACTTGCGGTAGTAATTGGAGAACCCCAAGAACCTCTGTAATTCCTTTAAGGAGGTAGGTTGAGGCCATTCTAGTACAGCGGTGAGTTTAGCAGGATCCATGGCAAAGCCCTCTTTCAAGATGACATATCCAAGGAATTAGATCCGGACTTGATCAAACTCACATTTTTCTAGCTTGGCTACCAAAGAGTTATCCCTGAGATGAAGAAGCACATGTCTCACGTGCCTGTGATGCTCCTCTAAAGTGGAAGAGAAAACAAGGATATAATCCAGGTAAACGATGACAGTGCGGTTGAGGCGGTCACAGAAGACGTTGTGGAGAAATACCTGGAAGACTGCAGGGGGCGTTACACAACCAAAGGGCATTACAAGGAATTCGTAATGACCCAATCTTGTGTTGAAGGCGGTCTTCCATTTGTGGCCTGGAGATATGCAAATCAAATTGTATTCCCCACGTAAGTCCAATTTAGTGAAGAAGCGAGCATCCTGGAGTGAGTCATACAATTCAGTGATCAGTGGTATGGGATAGCGATTCTTGATGGTTATGTTGTTCAAGGCCCTGTAGTCTATGCAGGGTCTGAGCCCACCATCCTTCTTACCAACAAAAAAGAAACCAGCAGGAGAGGAAGAAGGGCGAATTAAACCTTTAGCTAGGTTTTCTTGGATGTACTCCTCCATGGATTTGGTTTCAGCCTTGGAGAGTGTATACGTCTTTCCTTTAGGAAGTGGAGCTCCGGGAAGGAGGCTGATCTTACAATCATAGGGATGGTGGGGTGGCCGCACGTCGGCTGCTTTTTTCTCAAACACATCAACAAAGTCTGCGTATGCAAAAGGAAGGATGGAGGGAGTCTGGATGCTGGCTATGGGAATGCGGAGCAGAGGAGTGACTTTAGCAAGGCAGGAGTGGAAACAGGAGACACCCCAAGAAGCCAGTTGTCCCTCAGCCCAGTCGAACTGTGGACTGTGTAAGCAAAGCCAAGGGAGACCAAGGATGGCAGGCTGTGTTGGGGAATGACCTTGAACTGGAGCTGTGCGGTATGAAAAACACTGACGGTCAGGGTCAGGGGTGCTGACTCAAAATGGATCGAAACAAGAACCTAGGGGGGTGCCATCCAGGGTAGTTATCTTGAGACAATGTCTTTTCTGTAGAAGAGGTAGACCAGCTTGAATCATAAAATGGTGATCCCGGAAATTGTCAGCTGCCCCTGAATCAATGAAGGCTTGAGTGTGGACAGTATTCTGAAGGAAGGTAAGGGTAACAGGTACCAGGATACAAGAGGAGTGAGGGGATTTGGTAGAGATCATGCTTAGAGGTACCCCTGTGTTATCTCTGTGTTATCCTCTAAGCATTGGCTTTTCCCAGCCGAATGTCACAGTCCTTTTGTTGGTGGGAGTTAGAGCCACAATAAAAGCATAGTCTCAGTCTCCTTCTTCTCTGTCTTTCGGACTCTGAAGGTTTGAAGGAGGAGAGATCCATGGGTTCCTCCACTGAGGTAACTGGAGCTGCTGACAGGGTAGGGGATGTTGCCGGACCTGGACAAACAGGGGGACAGGAAGGGAGGACCCTCCTAGTTCGGTCTCTCTCAGCTTGTCTCTCCTGAAAGTGAGAGTCCAGGCTGATACAAAGTGCTATAAAGTCATCCAAAGAAGAAGGAATATCACGATAGGTGAGTTCATCTTTTATGCGTTCATGCAGACCAATCCTAAAGGCTGCCTTGAGAGCACTGCCATCCCAAGTGGTTTCAAGTGCCAAGGTGCGAAACTCAATGGCAAACTGAGCCACGGTTCTGTTGCTCTGGCAAAGATCCAGGAGGGAATATTCTGCAGCAGAGGTACGGCCCCAAACACAACAGAAAAAGCAGAAATGAAATCATCAGCATCATGCAGGAGTGGAGCGTCCTGTTCCAGAAGAGGAGAGACCCAGGCTAGGGCCTTGTCTTTTAGCAAGGAAATGATAAAGGTGACCCATGACGGGGGAGACTGAAAGGTGTGGGGATCATTATGGAAGTGCAGTTTGCATTGTGCATTGGTTAAGGAAACCCCTGAAATCTGTAATACCTACATACTTGTCAGGCAAAGGTATCCAGGGTATGCTTCCAGAAGCAGAGGGAGAAGCCACGGTACTGGGAGCAGGGACTGGTGATGAAACAACAGGAGTAGTATTCCTCAATGTGACTAGTAAGGAGAGTTGAGCGGTAATGGCCTCCAGCTTGGAATCCATATTCTGCAGTTGTGTAGTATGGGTTCCCAACATCTGTCCTTGGCGATAAACAGCTCGTTCCACCTCATCTGGTTCCATGGCCCAAGTATAATGTAAGGCTCGTTGGATACTCCTCTATCAGACCAAACTCGGCCAGTAGTCTTGTTATCCCGGTGTCGAGCCAGAAAGACGGGGAATATCCCAGAGCAGAGAGTAATAGGCAAATGAGGAGAGCGTCATTCACCACAGGCTGGACAGCACAAGGCAAATAAGGCAGACAGGATACAGCAACAGAAAATCAGGCCAGCAATTCAGGCCAGCAAAAGGGGGTAACCAGGTAGCATAGTGAGACAGGCAGGGTTCAGCAACAAGAAGACAGTCCAGAAAGTTAGGGATTAACAAAGTAGCGTAGTGAGACAGGCAGGGTTCAGTAACAAGGATCCGTCCAGCAGATTAGGGGTTAACCAGGTAGAGTAGTAAGACAGGCAAGGTTTCAGCAACAAAGTATCAGACCAGCAGTTTAAGGGTTAACCAAGTGGCATAGAAAAACAGGCAAAGATTCAGCAACTAAGTATCAGTCCAGCAGACGATCTGTCACTCCAAGGAGCACACGAAGTAGCACCTATACTTGGGCAGTGACATATCGTCTGCTGCCCCCTAAAGTACCTGGTGGATTGGTGCCAAGAGACCATTCGGCATCAGGAGCGTGCGGCATTGACGTCAGCGCCGCACGCATCCTGAGCCGACACAGCCCTAGGCAACGAGCATGGGGAAGACGCTGCGCCCTTAGCAACGCGCGGCATGACATATACATCTTTCAAAATGTGTGTACATATCTATTTATGTATTAATATGTGTACAGTATATATGTATTCACAGACATATATACACATAAATACATATGTTCACATATATAGACACATACACATATATATATATATATATATATATGTGTGTGTGTGTGTGTGTGTGTGTGCAAATTGAATTCATTTGCTGTAAAGTAGATGAAAACATGTAAAAGCATATTCATGCAATATTCATATTTAATAAAGGTTTTAACTATGTATTTACTATAAATATTTCACATTCTAATGTTCTGCACATAGTATAATATGTTATATATATTTATAAATAGATATACCTATATGTATCTGTATATATCAATACCTATATATAATCGTGTATATATTTTCTTACAGTGCAGTTTCACGCCCTTACGCTTCTCTATTACAAGTTAGGATTTATTGTCTATTCTAGAAAGATGAGAGCTTTTTCTAATGTTACTTTTTAGCCCCTTTTTTATTAATTATTGGAGTGTTATCTGCTTTTATATGTGTGTGTGTGTGTGGTTAACCTTATATATGATTCTCATGTGTGTGCATATATTGTATATGGTAGGCAAAACATGTTTATAATTCAATTTTATTTAATGTAATTGCAGTATCAGTATTTGTTCTACTACATACTTTGTTTCTTTTCCCTATTCAACACTTTATTGAGTACTTATTATTCCATAAGTGTGGCGGTCGATGACATAGTGTGAGTGGACTGGGGGGGATTATTGTTGACGGTCTATGATTAAGGCAGTGAGCTGAAACATGTCAGACCGCTGCTGTCTCAGATCTGACCTGTTATGTTTAGTGCTGTGATTTTTCAATTTTAACCTCGTATGGCAATAAAATTTACCTTTCAAACTCTTAAGCCTGTGGCCCCGACTCGCCCTTCTTTCTATTTTTGCTGTGGATTTTATGCAGACTTACAGAGGTCTGCTGGCGGTTAGCGGGGAGCTCCGTAAGTGGATGCTGTGTTTGGAGAGGAGCGGAGCACATTGGTCACACCTGGCTGTGACGAAGGATCGAAGGAGGGTTCAGACAAGGAGGACAGACCGAGACCGGGAGATTGTGCAGCGATTGCAAACACCAGAGGACTAAGGTACTGTGCCCATTTTGATTTGTGTCATTTGGAATTTGGATACTGCAGTGATACCCCCGTAAAACTATTGGATTCTGGATCTAACAGTTAAGTTTGAGCACTTTATTGGGACTTTTTGCTTGTTTATGATTATTGTTAGACACAGACATAGGTAAATGGAAGGTTGTACACACCCACATGTGGGTGTTTTCTGATTGGCAGTTTTCTCTCATTTAAAGGCAGAGTTGTAACAGTGTTTTATGCCTGATTAAACAGCATTTGGATACACTGAGAAACGCGTTGTTTTATTATCATGGGGAATTATTTTTTCCCCTGCTGTTGTATTATCCGTGATTTTACAGATTTTATGTTATTTTTAATAAACATATTCAATCTTATCCTTGGATCTGCCTGTGTTTGAGAAAATTTGCTAACTTGCCTAGTACCGCATCAGCCGTGACAGTCTGGGTTCCTATACACCGGAGGTCAGCAAGCTGGGTTGCTGTAATCATCCAGCACATCACTACTAGCACATTTGAGTGTTTTTCCCCAAATTTGAATACCCTGCATGCTGTATTTGATTTTGATGTTATCCTGTTAATCCACACATGTGGCACCTCTTTCTGTTTGGATGTTTTTAGGATCGTGGCTATGGGATTATGAGAAGAGAGCAGCCAATTGGGAGTGACCGTTGAGGAACGCTACCTTAATCTGGGAAAACCCTTTAATTAAAGGACTGTTTGGTATTTTTTTTTTGGACTTCGATTGTGTCATTATTGTAACATTCACATTATTAATTTGTTACCTGTTTTTTTAATAACTGCCATGTATGTCTATATTGGAGCGCCCCTATCTTTCTATAGGATTCTTTTTGTATAGGGAAAATAGGCTGTACTATTCACTTATAGGTTTCTTTGACAGATGGGTCTGATGTAAAAACTGATATAACGAGGACAAAAAATGGATCAATGCCTTTAAAAGGCCTTACAGAAGGAAAAGCAGTAGGAAAAGTAAAGGATAAAATCATATATGAAAGAGAGGCTGTTTCCTTTCAGACACAGCTGATGGAGATACAATCAGGATTGGACTCTAACAAACAGGATGCAGAAAAGAGGGGGCATTTGAACCTTTTAAAGAAAGGGTTTTAGTTCTGTCCCAACAATGGTTTGTACAAATTTGAATTTACTAAAGATCTGCATTATTTTGCTAGAAGAATTATTTTGTAGAAAATTATGAAAAAGAAAAATAACAACATGAAAAATATGACTCTCAGGAAGACAGTTTGGCACCAGTGGACCTAGAAAGCCTTTAGGCTGAATCAAATAATCGATATGCAATCAATCAGATGAACTAACTTCAAATTATCAAGTTTGTGTACAATCTAGGGCCCGATCCGATATGCAGCGTCGCCCGCAAAGGCTTTTGCGCTAGATTGGTAGCCTATATACGGCGTAACATAGAAGTTACGCTCGTATATTTCACCCTTCGGCCGTAGTTTTTAAGCCCATAGACTGACATAGAAAACCGCGCAATTTGGTATCCAATATACAGCGCAAGGCCTTACGTGGCGAAAATGGAGAAATCTTACTCCATTTTCACCTCGCCACAAAATGCACCCATAGCAGGCCTTGCGCTGAGTATTGGAGCACCGTAACTCCCTAAAATACCTGCAAAAAAAAATCGCATGCGCAATGTCTATCTACCTGTCAACCGCAATACCTAATAAAGTGTTTAACCCCTAAACTGCCGCTCCCGGACCCCGCCGCCACCTACATTAAATGTATTAACACCTAATCTGATCCCCCTACACCGCCGCCACATATATTAAATATATTACCCCCAAACCTAAGTCTAACCCTAACACCCCATAACTTAATTATTATTAACATAAATCTAAATAATATTAATAATATTAACAAAATTATTCCTATTTAAATCTAAATACTTACCTATAAAATAAACCTTAAGATAGCTACAATATAATTAATAATTACATTGTAGCTATTTTAGGATTTATATTTATTTTACAGGTAACTTTGTATTTATTTTAACTAGGTACAATAGCTATTAAATAGTTAATAACTATTTAATAGCTACCTAGTTAAAATAATTACAAAATTACCTGTAAATAAAATCCTAACCTAAATTACAAATACACCTAACACTACACTATCAAATTAATTAAATAAATTAACTACACTTATCTAATATAAAATATAATTAAATAAATAAACTAAACTATATTACAAAAAACAAACGAACACTAAATTACAAAAAATAAAAAAAATTACAAGAATTTTAATCTAATTACACCTAATCTAAGCCCCCTAATAAAATAAAAAAGCCCCCCAAAATAATAAAATTTCCCTGCCCTAAACTAAATTACAAAGTAACCAGCTCTTTTACCAGCCCTTAAAAGGGCTTTTTGTGGGGCATTGCCCCAAAGTAATCAGCTCTTTTACCTGTAAAAAAAAGCAATACAATCCCCCCCCCAACATTACAACCCACCACCCACACACCCCTACTCTAAAACCCACCCGATCCCCCCTTAAATAAACCTAACACTACCCCATTGAAGATCACCCTACCTTGAGCCGTCTTCACCCAGCCGGGTCATCCGATGCGGCAGAAGAGGAAATTCGGACTGGCAGAAGTCTTCATCCGATCGGGGCAGAAGAGGTCCTCCATCCGGCAGAAGTCTTCATCCAAGTGGCATCTTCTATCTTCATCCAAGCGGCATCTTCTATCTTCATCCTTGCACCGATGAGCGGCTCCATCTTCTAGACCTCCGACGCGGAATATCCTCCTCGGCCGACGGACTAACGATGAATGAAGGTTCCTTTAAATGACGTCATCCAAGATGGCGTCCCTCAAATTCCGATTGGCTGATAGGATTCTATCAGCCAATCGGAATTAAGGTAGGAAAAATCCGAACGGGTGATGCTATCAGCAGTTCAATCCGATTGGCTCATTGGATCAGCCAATAGAATGCGATGTCAATTCTATTGGCTGATCCAATGAGCCAATCGGATTGAATTTCAATCCGATTGACCCCACAGCCACCTACAGTAAATGTATTACTAATCTGATCCCCCTACACCGCCGCCAGCTATATTAAATATATTAACCCCTAATCTGATCCCCCTACACCGCCGCCACCTACATTAAATGTATTAACACCTAATCTGATCCCCCTACACCGCCACCAGCTACATTAAATATATTACCCCCTAATCTGATCCCCCTACACCACCGCCACCTATATTAAATATATTACCCCCAAACCTAAGTCTAACCCTAACACCCCATAACTTAATTATTATTAACATAAATCTAAATAATATTAATATTATTAACTAAAGTATTCCTATTTAAAATTAAATACTTACCTATAAAATAAACCTTAAGATAGCTACAATATAATTAATAATTACATTGTAGCTATTTTAGGATTTATATTTATTTTACAGGTAACTTTGTATTTATTTTAACTAGGTACAATAGCTATTAAATAGTTAATAACTATTTAATAGCTACCTAGTTAAAATAATTACAAAATTACCTGTAAAATAAATCCTAACCTAAGTTACAAATACACCCTCAAATTCCGATTGGCTGATAGGATTCTATCAGCCAATCGGAATTAAGGTAGGAAAAATCCAAATGGTTGATGCTATCAGCAGTTTAATCCGATTGGCTCATTGGATCAGCCAATAGAATGTGAGGTCAAATCTATTGGCTGATCCAATGAGCCAATCGGATTGAATTTCAATCCGATTGGCTGATAGCATCAACCAATCTGATTTATCCTACCTTAATTCCGATTGGCTGATAGAATCCTATCAGCCAATCGGAATTTGAGGGACGCCATCTTGGATGACGTCATTTAAAGGAAGCTTCATTCGTTGTTAGTCCGTCGGCCGAGGAGGATGTTCCGCGTCAGAGGTCTTGAAGATGGAGCCGCTCATCGCCGCAAGGATGAAGATAGAAGATGCCGCTTGGATGAAGATAGAAGATGCCGCTTGGATGAAGACTTCTGCCGGATGGAGGACCTCTTCTGCCCCAATCAGATGAAGACTTCTGCCGGTCCGGATGTCCTCTTCTGCCACATCGGATGACCCGGCTGGGTGAAGACGGTTCAAGGTAGGGTGATCTTCAATGGGGTAGTGTTAGGTTTATTTAAGGGGGGATCAGGTGGGTTTTAGAGTAGGGGTGTGTGGGTGGTGGGTTGTAATGTTGGGGGGGGGTATTGTATTGCTTTTTTTTTTACAGGTTAAAGAGCTGATTACTTTGGGGCAATGCCCCACAAAAAGCCCTTTTAAGGGCTGGTAAAAGAGCTGGTTACTTTGAAATTTAGTTTAGGGTAGGGAAATTTTATTATTTTGGGGGGCTTTTATATTTTATTAGAGGGCTTAGATTAGGTGTAATTAGATTAAAATTATTGTAATTTTTTTTATTTTTTGTAATTTAGTGTTTGTTTTTGTAATATAGTTTAGTTTATTTAATTGTATTTTATATTAGATAATTGTAGTTAATTTATTTAATTAATTTATTGATAGGGTAGTGTTAGGTGTATTTGTAACTTAGGTTAGGATTTATTTTACAGGTAATTTTGTAATTATTTTAACTAGGTAGCTATTAAATAGTTATTAACCTGTAAAATAAAATAAATACAAATATACCTGTAAAATAAATATAAATCCTAAAATAGCTACAATGTAATTATTAATTATGTTTTAGCTATCTTAGGGTTTATTTTATAGGTAAGTATTTAGTTTTAAATAGGAATACTTTAGTTAATAATATTAATATTATTTAGATTTATATAAATAATAATTGAGTTATGGGGTGTTAGGGTTAGACTTAGGTTTGGGGGTAATATATTTAATATAGGTGGCGGCGGTGTAGGGGGATCAGATTAGGGGGTAATATATTTAATGTAGCTGGCGGCAGTGTAGGGGGATCAGATTAGGTGTTAATTCATTTAATGTAGGTGGCGGCGGTGTAGGGGGATCAGATTAGGGGTTAATATATTTAATGTAGCTGGCGGCGGTGTAGGGGGATCAGATTAGGGGGAAATACATTTACTGTAGGTGGCTGCGGGTCCGGGAGCGGCGGTTTAGGGGTTAAACACTTTATTTAGTGGCAGGGGGGTCCAGGGGCGGCGGTTTAGGGGTTAATACATTTATTATTAGGAGTGAGAGGGGGATTGCGGATATAGGGGTATACGTGTCGGGATGATGTTTGGGAGGCGTGTTAGACAGTTACGGGAGATTTTATACTTTAGGTAGTTTTTGTAGGCGCAGGCAGCTTCTAAAGTGCCGTAAGTCACTGGCGACTCCAGAAATTTGTGCTTACGCTTATTTCTGGACATCGCTGGTTTGTCCGATTTACGGCACTTTAGCAACTGCCGGCGGGGTATATTGGATACCCCAATGAGCGAGGTGAAACTACGGGTGGCGCGGGTTCCCTCGCTTGCGCTGAAAACTATGCCGTATATCGGATCGCACCCCTAATTTTAAAACAAAATTGAGATATATGTCTGCTCGGTCTGTGGTGCCCACAGTTAATATGTTTGTTAAAGCATTTGAAAGAGACATTGAAAAGATGTACATTACAAGATTAGTGTATGACAACCTAAAAAGGTTAGAAAAAGGGCTCTGAATGAACTCATTGATGTTACCCAATTTGGTTATATAACCTGCCAATAAGGTAGACTACTTAGTCCTTCTAGATGAAACCAATTATATTCTAGATGTGAAGAAACAACTTCTAGATAAATCACAGTATCATCGCCTTTCATTTAATCCTATTACTAATTTACAATCTGAATTATTTAGGTTATTAAAATATGCTAATAGTAAAGACATAAACACACATGTAGAATTTAAAAATCTTTGCCTATAATATACAGTGATGCCTTTTTTTTTATTGTAGTCCCAAAAATGCACTAAAGTTTGGTAAATCCCCTAGGGTCTCCCATAATATCAGGCATTGCTAACCTAACTAAGAACCATGATAATTATGTAGACCGTTTTCTGTGTCCTTTTTTAATACAATGTCTTTGTTTGTATTAGGTACTGATTTACTTCTCAAAATTGATGTCAACAATTTATGAACAATCTTTTTTAGCATCAATGAATGCTGAAAGCTTGTATTCCCCAATACCTCATACTGTAGGTCTGGATGCTTGCAGGAGGTTTTTTGAAAACAATGAAACAAGATATCAAAGATATCAAAATCATACTGAAATTGTCTTAGAGTTAGTGAAATTCCTACTTGAAAGTAGCATGCTTACTTTTGTTATAAGGATCTATAGACAACTCAGAGATTTGGCTATGGTCGGTACTTGTGCCCCCATCTATGCATGCCTTCACCTTGGTTCTTTGGGATTTCAACATGTGTTTGAAAACATATTTTGAGAGATATGCTAACATATGGTTATGCTAGGTGGATGACTTGCTAATATTGCTAGAAGGATCAGTTGTACAATTGCAGGAATTTGTTTCTGAACTGAATTATATATATATATATATATATATATATATATATCTTACTTTGGAATATGTTATAATAGATTTCTATCTTCAATATAAAATTAAGGAAGAAGGCGTCATATAGTAACTGAGAATTATCACCACTATTAATAGCCTTTTATTGGCTTCGAGTCCCCATCCTGAACATTGTAAATAATGATAAGCTAGGGATAAATATGACAGACTAGCAGTTAAAATGAGGGATAGATTTTTATCTAGAGTCTTTTTGAAAATACTAGTAAAAATAGCTATGTCCAAGGCTAGACATATTAGCCATGATGATTTACTGTATTCTAAGAAGGAATGTTTTACATCTACAATTTATTTGGGGACTACTTATAATTGTCATTGTTTAATAAAAATTCTAAAAAACTATTGGAATCTGCTACTTAAAGGGGCAGTATATACCAATTTTCATTTAACTACATGTAATAGACATTACTATAAAGAATAATATGCACAGATACTGATAAAAAATCCAGTGTAAAACCTTTTAAAAGCTTAGAAGATACTAATTTAACACTGTTAATTAGATAAGCTTGGGACACTCACTCAAAGGGACTGATAGCAGAACCTCCCCCCTTCCCTGCATATGAAAAGACCCATTATACAAACAGAAGCAGTCTGAAGTCTGTATACATCAGTATACATCTAAAATGTTGGGGCTTGTTTAGGAGTCTGAAAATCAGCACAATGCTATTTAAAAATAAGCATAACTATACATTTTTACAAAAACACACCCAGATGGGCTGTATAAATGGATTATTTACAAAACATTTATGCAAAGAAAAATCTAGTGTATAATGTCCCTTACATGATGAAGATTGATGCACAGAAGCTATGTTTAAAAATATCTGGAAAGAAAATTACTTTCAAAATTAAAAAATCATAGGAAACTTTACTTGTGTTAAATGTGTTACGTGTTCATTTATGAAAAAGAAAAAAAAATAGATTCTCAGTTTATAGCGAATCATGTCCGCCCGGGGTATGATAAATCTACCCATATCTGTAATTTCTCTGTTAATGGGTGATGTATTTAAATGTTTTCACTTAATGTGCATTGTTGCAGTCACAGGATAACACAGATCCCAATTTGTTGCCTGTCTGTATTTAGCAATGCAGGGCGGACATGAATTGCTATAGCGAATCATGTTCGCCCGGGGTATGATAAATCTACCCATATCTGTAATTTCTCTGTTATTGATTGATATATTTAAATGTTTTCACTTACTGTGCATTGTGGCAGTCCCAGGATAACACAGATCCCAATTTGTTGCCTGTTTAGACATTACTATTAGTCCTGTAAGTTCTATCTCTGTATTTATATGTTTTATGCAGTCACTTGGCTTCATAGTTGTTTTTATATTTATGAGCAGATGTTTATTACACTGTTTCTATTGTATTGTTACTTAATGATTAATTATAGCTATATGCTATAATAAAATTATATTATTGTGAAATGTAAAGAATGGTAAATTCTGATTACTTTGTTTGTCTAATTCTTTTCATGCAATTCATGTGAAATGATTGCTTTAATCCATCCACAATGTTTTAAACATAATGGTGTTACATGTTTAGCTAAGTATTTCCTTGTTTGGTGCCATGCAAAGAGTGTTTTGAGAGATATCTTTCTTTTTGTCTAAAAAAAACCCTATAACTTCTTAAAAATTCATAAAACATTGGTTGATAAAACCAAATTTTGATTTTTTTTAAACCCTAAACTTACAAACAACATAAAGCAAATAATGGGCTAGATTACAAGTGGCATCGTAAAACGCGTTTTTGCAATCGCCAATCATTCACTATAGTTAAGCTTTTTGTGCTAGTCGAATTGCGCTGGTATTACAAGTATTAAAAAAAAAAACATATTTTTCGCAAGCGTTAACCCGACTAGGGCAAAAATCCTAACAAATTATTACATAAATTCTTTCATTCATCTAATTGTTGCAAAGGGCTCTAATGCATTTGAATATATATTTCTATATGTGTGTACAAATATATTTATATCTTTATATGTGTATATATGACTGTACATATGTATGCATATATAGACACATACATATACATAAGAATACATCATTAGCAATGTATCTGTATGTATCTCAATGTTAAAATCCTTGAGTGGCTTTTTTTCTAACACCTGAGATCTCATATCTTTGAGCCCTTATAAAATTTTTGTGCAATATTTTTTTTCAAATAATTTTTATTAGACAGTGTTAATATCAGTGTAACTATACTTTTAAATGTATTTTTGAAGTTCTTTGTGCAACTTTTTTGTTTCGGAAAACAGTTAACCAGAGCTCTGGTAATGATTGAAGCAAGTTCACTCAACTTGTAATATCAGCGCAATGAAAAATGTTTGTGAAAAGACAACATCGCTTGTGCAAAACCGTTTGTGCTTCACTTGTAATCTAGCCCATATTATGTTGAGTAGAATATTCTGTTAATCCTGAAAAGCTAATCGGGCAAATTGAGTGAATGAGCCTACCAGATGTCCCAGAACTGGAAGTGAGTGGCTTGTACTGTTAAGGACGTTGGGTTGTGTAGTCCTCTGATTGATGTGTTTGTTTGGAAGTCTAGTAAATTGTTTGTAACTTTATTCAAGTTAGTGAGAAACAAAATGTATTTTGATGGTGGTCTTATTCCGTTTCTGTTTTTTTCTATCATGTAATAGCTTTATTTTAAAAACTTAAAAATGTATTTTTAACATGAAAAGTTTTGTTAAAGTCTGTTTATTTTGAAACTAACAGAAAGGGCACAACTGGTCTGTGGGATAGGTGATTACTGGTTGAGAAGAGAACATTAATTATGAAGTGTACAACCCAGTTAGAGTAATCCATTTATACATGTTCCAGCAACAGGGGAATCTGAAAAGCTCATAACAATCCATGCATATCCATACACATACCTGTCCAGTTGTCAAAGTCTTCTGCCTTTCAGGAATATAATCAATATCCTGAACTAAACAGAGGGCTTACCAGTGGGGGAGGCTTCAACAAAATGTCATCTACCCCTTTAACTTTGCCTGCCACGGAATGCCGCAAAGAAAAGATGGAAACTCTCATAGACTTCCGGATTGTGGATTCCTCCCACTCTGTGTGATGTCCCTCAGCACTATTCAGAGACGTCACAACTTCGTACAATGTAAGTAAAAAAAGAGAAAGTAATCCATGGATATAACTTCTATGATTAGGGCTTATTCTGGAACTCGTAAGACCGGTACTTGCTCACTTTTTTCTATGGTGATACCATGCTTTTCATATAATGTAATAAAGAGGTGATTTTATTGAAGTTATATCTGTTGATTACTTTTTCTTTTAAGAAAAAAGCTTTCGGTCATTGAAAATGCCTTTGACCATGAGACTAGGAGGATAGATTTTGTGACACAATTAGGGTTGCTAGGTCGCACAGTCCAGTGTTATAACAGGCAGTCCATTAAACTTTTCACAAAAACATTGGACACTTAAATGTCCAGTTTTTTAATGCCCATGGGTTTTATTTAAATGTAAAAGTTCTCCTGTGCCTCAATGTATTACAAATATGGATGAGAAAGAATTGTGTGACAGTCAAGGGGGTCAAATCACTATGGGGCCTGCAGGCTCACCAGAAACAGCAGTTATGAAGCAGCGGTCACAAAGACCGCTGCTCCATAACCTGTCCGCCTGCTCTGAGCAGGCGGACAGACATCGCCGGAATTCAACCCGATTGCGTACGATCGGGTTGATTGACACCCCCCTGCTGGCGACCCATTGGATGCGAGTCTGCAGGGGGCGGCGTTGCACCAGCAGCTCTTGTGAGCTGCTGGTGCAATGCTGAATACGGAGAGCGTATTGCTCTCCGTATTCAGCGAGGTCCTGATCCGCACTGCCTATGTGTCTGTGGTGCAGCAGCTGAAGGGATACAATGGTTGATTTGTGTGTAACCAGCAGTCATAGAGTAAAAGGACTGCTTAATCGTAAAAAATATTTATAAATGTGTAAAAAAATTAGAGTGCCTTGAAAAATGTATATACAATAAGTATAAAAATGAGACCTTATATTGTGGCTGCTGTCTTAACCGAAAAAAGGGCCTTAGAAATGTATAAAAATTGACAGTGCTAACAAATATAGGTTAAAATAATATATATTTATTTTAAAACAATTCAAATCAAATTATCATAAAGCATATGCATATATATAGAAGAAATAATAAAAGCACTAAGCTTAAAACAATAAATATAAAAGTGGTTTAAAATGCATTTAAGTGGAGAGACAAAAAAAACTGCTTGTCTGGCCAGGTCTATAATCCTCACTACGCGTTTCAGGGCTTCTCCCTTCTTCAGGTATACCTGGATTGCAGTAAAAAAATATTAATGGTTGAATCTACAGTGGGGGCTTTAGGGGGGCATTGTGGGACCCCCAGCTACAATCATGCCCAGTCAACTAGAGATTGTCCAGTATTTTTGTTGTGGACAATTGGCAACCCTAGATACAAGTGACACAAGTACCAAAAAACTGTAAGTGCTAATAAATGATAAGAGAAGTTCTGATATTGGATATCAAAGAATACAAATATGTAATAATAGAATAAGATTTATACAAAAAGTTTAAATATTAATTAACCTAGTTTATGCACAAACGTACAGGTCATAAAAAAGTTCTCTGGTAAGTTAATTTAACCAGCTCGAGGTCAGATTTAGGTTGTGTCATTAGAAGTATTGCACTTTATTTTGTTATATTATTTTATAGATTGATTACTTTACTTCTGGGGAAATGAGGATTTTTCCAGTCTTCTATTAGAGAAGTTACACTATTGATTTCCTTTTGGAATACAGAAGTTACAGGCTTTGCATACCAACCCAATTTTTTATGTGAAGTTTCAATGTATTTATATCATTCTAAATATGTATGGTTTGATTGTATCGTTATCATATATATATGATTTGATTGTATTGGACTTATATGACTTGCAACTTTGTGCACAAACTAGGTTTATGCATTGTTAATAAACATATATTACTCAATTTACCAAGCTGCAATAGCAGCTTCGTAGGCCAAATATTTGACTGTGCAGCGTTAGCCTATTAATATACAAATCTACTTTTTTATTTCTATGAGTCACAATATATCACAGTATATGACTTTATGCCGTTAAACATAAGTATACTGTGGGGTAAACATGCCAGTATGTGAGATGACGTAGACTAAAACACGCCGGCTCCCATTTGTCAGTTCTGGTTTAGAATTTATAACCAACAATTGACAGACTTTTAGTATAGCTAATGTTTATATTCCTGAAGAAGTCTACTCGGACTTTGCAGATGAAATGAGTAGGAAAGATTAGCAATGTCCATTCTGATATTTGATTTGGAGACTGGGACTGTAACAGACATTGTATCACACACTTTATTGCGGAGGTTTGTTTCCTCGAGGAACACTTTGCTTTGTTTTGTTGGAACAAAAGCAATTGGTATCCAGGAGAAGACACCGATTAACCCAGGTTACAAATACTATCAGATGTGCTTGTTTTTAATTAGTTCCCCTGCACTTTCCAACCTGGGTGCTAAGTTGAATTTTTTTTTTTTTAATGTTTTTACTTAATACATTTTTTTAACTTTTTTTTCTACAGATCCCTAAGGCTTATATCGTTGGAAAGGTTAGGCAATTACCTTTAAAACGGTGGGTCTTAGGGGTCTGTGGCTGCTTAGATGCCTGAGATACAGGCTTCTAAGCAGCATGCCCCTTTACCTAAACTTTGCATTGTCCATTTTAAATAAAGTTGTGTGGTGATGTCATCACATCACTGCGCATGATGTCACCACACAAAACGTGAAGCCTCGGCAATACATGTCACTATACAGGCTCGATTGCCAGGGTAGGAGTGGGTGGAAGCCTCCAAATCTCCCTCAAGGTGGGAGAGTGCTAACGACGGCTCTGAGCCACCGTTAGCACCTGAGCGAGACAATTTGCGAAGGTTTAGAGCCATCGTTAGCACTCGAGAGGTTAAAAAAAATGTCACATTGAATCAAGTTGCACTCTTTTTTTTTTTT
The DNA here is from genome assembly GCF_027579735.1 of Bombina bombina. Taxonomy (NCBI): domain Eukaryota; kingdom Metazoa; phylum Chordata; class Amphibia; order Anura; family Bombinatoridae; genus Bombina; species Bombina bombina. The sequence continues at coordinate 328,928,394 of NC_069505.1, read as the reverse complement.
TTTTAGACAACAAGGCGAGCCACAATTATAATGTTAGTATAAAATCCACAGTTGTTATTGGTTAAAGCCAAATGGCAATTTATATATAGCAGGCTTAGCCTTGAGAAGTCAGCAGGATAGACTCAAAGTTCTGAGAATTAGAAAATCTTCAGTTTTCAGAGCTTAATTACATTAAAAGGACGGAAAGATGTATTTGCATTTTATTGCAAACTTGTTTCATTTCGCATAACTAATGATTTTATTTAAAAAAAATTTCAAGGTGTTTACTGTCACTTTAAGTGTGTTTCTGATTTTTGGATATTAGTATCAATTCCAGTAACCAATAAAGTTCTTTTTAATATATCTGTGACACATCATACTTCATGTGTCTTTTCATTACTGCTGCACTATCTAGTAGCTTAATAAATATGCCAGACAATGCATGTGATTAAAAATAATTTAGTAAAACAGAATTGAGTTCCAGAAATAATGAATGGTGAATCTCTTTCAAAAATATCTGTAAAATAATACATAATTAAATCATTGTAGTCCATTTAATATTTCATGATTCAGATAGAGCATGCAATTTTAAACAACTTTTCATTTTACTTATAGGGGCCGATTTATCAATGCTTCAACTGATAATATGCTGGAATTCTGCGTCAAATTAGATGCAAAGTTGATCTGTCATAATTAACAAAGTGTCAAGATCATCAAATGTTGAAATGTGTGATGTAATATATGATCCCACGATATCAATCCGACGCAGATCGATGCTTGTGTTATTCGAGTGGAATACTGATCATCCGCCGTCACGTTTGACTCTATTTGACCCTCTTGCCAATTTATCAAACATTCAACAGGTACGCTCGCCTCTATTCCGACGCAGGGTACATATCGTTCAAACTGCCACCCTTGAGGCCCCGAATGCAATAGAAATCAATGGAAGTCTGAAAACACAGAAAGGTTATGTTCGATTTTGAAAGACAATGAAGCATATTAGATAATAAAGTAAATTAGAAACTTTATTAAAATTGTATACTCTTTCTAAATCATAAGACAAAATATGGGTTTCATGTCCTTTTAAGTTGATTTTATATAGCCCTCATTACTAAATAAAATCACGTAGGGAAATGTTACCCTACTTATGGATTATGTTAATATTTGTCTCTCATTACAAAGCAAGGGGACAATATTATTGCCTCAAATTTAGTGCACTAGTAGATATAGGGATACAAATGAAATACATTACATAATATAGCTAACTTCCTTTTTTGGATAAATCTATTTGCACTATGTTTAATGTATGTAATACAAGTCCCACTCTTCACTTCGCAACAAATTGGATGCAACACTTTTCGCACCAAATTTGACGCAATACTAAAACTTCTAAACAACCCACAAACTAGTAAAGTTTTCCACAACTTCTTATTGGTAAATGCATAATCACATGATTAATGAAATCAGCCAATCTGATTGGAATATACATTTTCTACTATCACTAACGAATCAAATTGCTCTATACTTGAGTCATTGATCCCTCATGAGAACTTGTAAGTGCCATTTGTTACATTTTGTATTATACTTTGAAAGTATGTATATGTAAAATTAGTATTAAAGATAAACATTGATGATGACATGAGGCCACACAGTGTAATATTTTTGACAATGATTTTAATAATTAAATGATGTTTGATTCAATATAATCTTAAAGGGACAGTCTAGTCCAAAATAAACTTTCATGATTCAGATAGGGCATGTCATTTTAAACAATTTTCCAATTTACTTTTATCACCAATTTTGCTTTGTTCTCTTGGTATTCTTAGTTGAAGGCTTAACCTAGGAGGTTCATATGCTAATTTCTTAGACCTTGAAGGCCACCTCTTTTCAGAATGCATTTTAACAGTTTTTCACCACTAGAGGGTGTTAGTTCATGTTTTTCATATAGATAACACTGTGCTCATGCACGTGAAGTTATCTGGGAGCTAGCACCGATTGGCTAAAATGCAAGTCTGTCAAAAGAACTGAAATAAAGGGGCAGTTTGCAGAGGCTTAGATACAAGATAATCACAGAGGTAAAAAGTATATAAATATAACTGTGTTGGTTATGCAAAACTGGGGAATGGGTAATAAAGGCATTATCTATCTTTTAAAACAATAAAAATTTTGGTGTAGACTGTCCCTTTAAGATGATAGCTCAAAGGGATTGTCTGCTTAACATTAAACTGTCCTGAATCAGATACAGCAGAAATTAAAATCACCTCTTTACTGTCATGCTATTTTCAGTGTTTTTCTTCCTTCTCTTGAATTTCATTTTCAGTAAGAAATGTCATCTTATATGCCAGACCATTTTTTAACACCTGTGTTGGGGTGGTGTTTAAAACTAGACTGCAATCAGGAAGGGTTACACAGGTGCAGAGAGAAAACTGGCCCAGCTCTTAAAATATCCATTGATTGCAAATAAATATATATGATACCCAGATTACATGTTATATTCGCAATTATTCTTGCTCAGAATAATAATACATTTACACAATATACATATACTGGTATAAATAAACACAAATATATGAAAGACAACATTGTTTAGAACAAAAAAAGGAATTTAGGGACATGCAAATATGTTTGCAAAGGATTTCTGACATAACACACAGACACACATATATATATATTTATATATATATATATATATATATATATATATATATATATATATATATATATATATATATATATATATATATACTGTATATATACACACAAGTATGTACAAATTCTAGCATTAATAACCACTTGAAAAAAGAAAAAAAACGACATTGGCATATCATGATTTATAGAAATACAAATACATATTAATTTATGTGAAAATATCATATATCAGATTTTTTGTATAACAAATAGAAAATAACTTTCCATGAGATATTGTTTGTTCAGGTATAAATCTAGCTATTTGTTGGACATTAACAGATGAAAAATAAAAGATTAGCTTTAGAGAAATGTGCTTTTTTATGGACAGTAATGAAATGGTATAAAGTTAAAAAAAAAAACTGAATATCCCCGACATCAATGACTCTTATCTATCAACAGTCAGATGCTCATCGCGCCCTACTGGACGCACGTGTTTTTGACAGACTTTTTAATAAATAATGCCATTGTATGTAGATTTGCGTTAGCAATGTCTGGCGATATCTGGCGAGCGTATTGACTCCAGCGAATGCGCCGAGATTGATGCTTTGATAAATCGGCCCCATATTATCAAATTTTCTTCATTTTCTTGTAGAGAATCAATAAGGTAAGTTTAGGAGTGTGCACGTGTCTCCAGTATTATATAGCAGCAGTTTTGCAACAATGTTATAAATTAGCAAGATCACTAGATGGCAGCACTCTTTCCTGTCATGCAGTGCTTCATACATGTGCACGCTACCAATCTAGATATCTCTTCAACAAAGAATAACATGAGAATGATGCAAATTTGATAATACAAGTAAATTGGAAACTTTTTTTAAAATAGTATGCTCTGTCTGAATCGTGGAAGAAAAATTTGGAGTTTCATGCCCCTTTAAAAGATATTAAACTCAGTTTCTGCTGGTGATGTGATGGTAATATTCACAGCTACCTAGGAACATATATTTGATAAAGTTTCCAACTGCCTTCTCTACAGAGAAGAGAATGGAAAATAAACTTTATGACTGTTTTACTTGACTAGACAGGAAAACATCTTATAGAGAAGGTACCTTTAGGCATTTGCCCACTTTACCCAAAGAGAAATCTAGCTTTACATTAAAGGGCCATGATACCCAGATGTTGAAACACTTGAAAGTGATGCAGCATAGCTGTAAAAAGCTGACTAGAAAATATCACCTTAACATCTCTATGTAAAAAAAGTAAGATATTTTACCTCAAAAGTTCCTCAGTAGCCACATCCCATTGTAAAGGACTTCTAAGCTGCAAATCAGTATGTCTGTCCCGGGACAGCTAAGGGATTAAGCTATTTCCCTATTCAGTTTAATGAAGTTTACTATGAAATCTCATGAGAGTTAAGTGAAATCTCATGAGATCACAGTAAAAGAGTTCATGACCTCGGCACTACTGATGCTGATTGGCTGCTGTTCATTTCTTATTTTTATTTATTTTTTTACAAGCAGCTGGACAGCAGCTGAAGTACAACTTTTTACACAGCACTTACTCTGCTGAGCTGAGGAAATTGTGAGGTAAAATATCTTACTTTTTTACATAGAAATGCTCAGGTGATATTTTCCTGTCAGCTTTTTACAGCTATACTGCATCACTTTCAAGTGATTTAGCATCTGAATATTATGTCCCTTTAATACTATATTAATATTGCAAGTATGTATTTTTTTAAATCCAATAAAAATCATCAGTTATTTTTTTGCCTTAATAAAATCATAAGAAACAATCCAAATTATTTGCCCAAGTGTACATCTATTGCTTTTTTATATTTGTTAAAAAAAATGAAAAAAAAAACTTTTATTTTAGTTTCTAAGCCTGTTGGATATTTTTAACAGTACTTGTAATGCAGTTATTAGATTTGTGTCTCAGAAAAGTTTTCTCATCTGTGCGGTTGCTGCTGACTAGTTCAGAAATGTAAATGATTGCAAACATGATCTCACTCCAAGCCTCTGTGGAACTCTTGTAATCACTTCTAAATGTTTGTACTGAGCTAAGTGTAACCATGGATTGTAGATATAAAAACTTAGGTTTTCATTTGAATGAAGCACTGAGGTGTGAAAAGTGGCTGGAAACTGTCAGATATAGCCCTCTGCTAAAGCTAATGACACTGTCTCACTTCATGATAAAAACACATTATTGTGAATTTCAGTGAACAGGGAATTATTTAGACGAACACAAAAAATGACTGCAGGAAAAAATATCACATTAAATATAACCAGACACATTCCCATTTGATTTGATTTTAATTAGACAAACCAATTTTTATTATGAGCCTATGATATGTCTAAAGCTGAATAGCTCAGTTCTTCACTTCAGATTATTGGATGTTCTTGTTTTTTTAACTAGTTGAAAAACACAACAGAAAAACTGAATGAGGCTTCCAGATCTTCCACTTATTTTATATATATTTTATCATCAAAAACATCTTATTTTTAAAGGGACATTTCATTTGAAGAAATTCTGATTCTCTGTAGCACCAACATAGGGCTCATTTTGATTGAGTCGCAATTGGTTTTGTGTGAGGTCGTAAAACAGATAAAACGTTGTTGGAAGGTAATTCTGCTTGTCAACAGTTTCCAAAGATGAGTTTTCCACCATTACCGGCGGGGGGGTCCATCTGCTGAATGCAATTGCGTGTCCCATTGGAAATTATAGAAGCAGAAAATTTAAAGGGACATTCAAAACCCATTGAAAACATCCCATACCTTAGATCAAGCTAAAAAAAAGAGCCTGCACCGCATCCTATCTGCAATAACACTAATGTTAGGTGGCTAATCTTGATTGAACATTTAGTTAACAACGGCAGATATGGCCGCCAAAATCCTCCCCCTGTTACGTAGGAGGCTTCTTCTCTAACTCTTCATCCAATGCGAATCAAATCCTCAACTAGATTCTTTAGCCGCGTTCACAGAGACACTGCTCTATTTCTAATAGTGAGCGTGCGCATTAGAAATAGAACAGTGTCCCTGTGAACGAGTATGGGTTTAAAACAAGAAGCCTCCTACATAACAGGGGGCGGAGTTTGGCGGCCATATCTGCCGTTGTTAACTAAATGTTCATTCAAGATTAGCCACCTAACGTTAGTGTTATTGAAGATAGGATGCAGTCCATGCTCTTTTTTTTAGCTTGATCTAAGGTATGGGATAATGTTTTCATCAGTGTTGAATGTCCCTTTAAATATTATACCCAGTTTTCAATCAACATGCAAACAGATAACTCTAACTAGACCTATGCCTAGGCAGCACTGGATATTATATATACAAATACATTTAAAAATAAATTAAAACCCCAAAAAATGTCTGACCTTAATTTAAAATAAATTCTTTAAATTCTTTTATTATTTTAGTGACCAAATCACTCTTCCTAGCTCAAAAACAACATCCTAATACTGCAACTAACTAAAATGTATTTCCCTCTCCAGCCAATCACAAGTAAGGAACATTAATATTTATAATTTAAGTTGGACTTATTGTAGCAACAAATTTGATATGATTCGAATTTCAGAAAAGCTGACATTGGGTGGATGTGTTAACATAACAATAACTTTCATATGCACGAAAAATATTTCAATAGAAACCTGGTACTAAAATGGAGCCTTAAACTACTTTAGCTATCGACAACTTTGGTAGCTTATAGCTAGTGTGCAAGACGTGCTAATTTTAGAGCTATGCAAACATCTGATTGGTGCATATGTACAATTCACATTCTCACCTGTTCGCATTGCACCTCACTTGTAATACAAGTGCACATTTATGTGCGCTAGTATTACTAAGTTGAACGCAAATATTGCTTTTGCGGAAGCAATATTTTGAGCTCAACTTGTAATCTGATTTAAAATGTTCTAGAAATCTGATCCATGAATTGATATACAGGGGCCTATCTATCAAGCTCCGAAAGCAGCTTGATGGCCCGTGTTTCTGGCGAGTCTTCAGACTCGCCAGAAACAGCAGTTATGAAGCAGCGGTCACAAAGACCGCTGCTCCATAAACCTGTCCGTCTGCTCTGAGTAGGCGGACAGGAATTGCCACAATTCAACCCGATCGAGTACGATCGGGTTGATTGACACCTCCTGCTAGCGGCTGATTGGCCGCAAGTCTGCAGGGGGCGGCGTTGCACCAGCTGCTCTTGTGAGCTGCTGGTGCAATGCTGAATACGGAGAGCGTATTGCTCTCCGCATTCAGCGAGGTCTTGCGGACCTGATCCGCACTGTTGGATCAGGTCCGCAAGACCTTTGTTAAATAGGGGCCATAATATCTATATTACCAGCTGAGTGTATATTGCAGATTTGCTTTGCAAACATTTCTGAGGTTATAGAGTAAATTACGGCAAGATTTAGAGTTTTGTCGGTAACTCTGGTATTGAGAGTCCACAGAATGGCTGCGTTAGGCTCCAAAAAGGGAGCGTAGAGCATAATTTAACGCTACTGCAACTCTCGATACCAGAGTTGCTTACGGACGCCGCCAGCCTCAAAAACGTGCTCGTGCACGATTCCCCCATAGAAAACAATGGGGCTGTTTGAGCTGAAAAAAACCCTAACACCTACAAAAAAGCCGCGTTCAGCTCCTAATGCAGCCCCATTGCTTGCTATGGGGAAACACTTCCTACGTCTGCACCTAACACCCTAACATGTACCCCGAGTCTAAACACCCCTAACCTTATACTTATTAACCCCTAATCTGCCGCCCCCGCTATCGCTGACCCCTGCATATTATTATTAACCCCTAATCTGCCGCTCCGTAAACCGCCGCTACTTACATTATCCCTATGTACCCCTAATCTGCTGCCCTAACATCGCCGACCCCTATATTATATTTATTAACCCCTAATCTGCCGCCCCCAATGTCGCCTCCACCTGCCTCCACTTATTAACCCCTAATCTGCCGAGCGGAGCTCACTGCTATTCTAATAAATGTATTAACCCCTAAAGCTAATTCTAACCCTAACCATAACACCCCCCTAAGTTAAATATAATTTTATTCTAACGAAATAAATTAACTATTATTAAATAACTTATTCCTATTTAAAGCTAAATACTTACCTGTAAAATAAACCCTAATATAGCTACAATATAAATTATAATTACATTGTAGCTATTTTAGGATTAATATTTATTTTACAGGCAACTTTGTAATTATTTTAACCAGGTACAATAGCTATTAAATAGTTAAGAACTATTTAATAGTTACCTAGTTAAAATAATAACAAAATTACCTGTAAAATAAATCCTAACCTAAGTTACAATTAAACCTAACACTACACTATCATTAAATTAATTAAATAAAATACCTACAATTACCTACAATTAAACCTAACACTACACTATCAATACATTAATTAAATACAATATCTACAAATAACTACAATGAAATAAATCAGCTCTTTTGCCTTTAAAAAAAAACACATACAATACCCCCCCCCCAACATTACAACCCACCACCCACATACCCCTAATCTAACCCAAACCCCCCTTAAATAAACCTAACACTAAGCCCCTGAAGATCTTCCTACCTTATCTTCACCATACCAGGTTCACCGATCGGTCCAGAAGAGCTCCTCCGATGTCCTGATCCAAGCCCAAGCGGGGGGCTGAAGATGTCCATGATCCGGTAGAAGTCTTCATCCAAGCGGGGCAGAAGAGGTCTTCCATCCGATTGAAGTCTTCATCCAAGCGGCATCTTCTATCGTCATCCATCCGGAGCGGAGCGGCAGCATCCTGAAGACCTCCGACGCGGAACATCCATCCTGGCCGACGACTGAACGACGAATGACGGTTCCTTTAAATGACGTCATCCAAGATGGCGTCCCTCAAATTCCGATTGGCTGATAGGATTCTATCAGCCAATCGGAATTAAGGTAGGAAAATTCTGATTGGCTGATGGAATCAGCCAATCAGAATCAAGTTCAATCCGATTGGCTGATTCGATCAGCCAATCAGATTGAGCTCGCATTCTATTGGCTGTTCCGATCAGCCAATAGAATGCGAGCTCAATCTGATTGGCTGATCGGATCAGCCAATCGGATTGAACTTGATTCTGATTGGCTGATTCCATCAGCCAATCAGAATTTTCCTACCTTAATTCCGATTGGCTGATAGAATCCTATCAGCCAATCGGAATTCGAGGGACGCCATCTTGGATGACGTCCCTTAAAGGAACCGTCATTCTTCAGTTGGACGTCGCTGGATGAAGATGGGTCCGCGGTGGAGGTCTTCAGGATGGAGCCGGTCCTCATCGGATGAAGATAGAAGATGCCGCTTGGAAGATGATGGTTGCTGGTCCGGATCTACTCTTCTTCCCGGATAGGATGAAGACTTTGGAGCCTCTTCTAGACTTCTTCAGCCATCGGATGATGGATGTCTAGCCCCCGCTTGGGCTTAGATGAAGATATCGGAGCCTGGAACTGACGGTCATACCTGGCATGGTGAAGTCAAGGTAGGAAGATCTTCATAGGCTTACTGTTAGGTTTATTTAAGGGGGTTTGGGTTAGATTAGGGGTATGTGGGTGGTGGGTTGTAATGTTGGGGGGGGGTATTGTATGTTTTTTTTTTACAGGCAAAAGAGCTGAATTCTTTGGGGCATGCCCCGCAAAGGGCCCTGTTCAGGGCTGGTAAGGTAAAAGAGCTTTGAACTTTAGTAATTTAGAATAGGGTAGGGCATTTTTTTATTTTGGGGGGCTTTGTTATTTTATTAGGGGCTTAGAGTAGGTGTAATTAGTTTAAAATTGTTGTAATATTTTTCTTATGTTTGTAAATATTTTTTTATTTTTTGTAAACTTAGTTCTTTTTTATTTTTTGTACTTTAGTTAGTTTATTTGATTGTAGTTATTTGTAGATATTGTATTTAATTAATTTATTGATAGTGTAGTGTTAGGTTTAATTGTAGGTAATTGTAGGTATTTTATTTAATTAATTTAATGATAGTATAGTGTTAGGTTTAATTGTAACTTAGGTTAGGATTTATTTTACAGGTAATTTTGTTATTATTTTAACTAGGTAACTATTAAATAGTTCTTAACTATTTAATAGCTATTGTACCTGGTTAAAATAATTACAAAGTTGCCTGTAAAATAAATATTAATCCTAAAATAGCTACAATGTAATTATTCGTTATATTGTAGCTATATTATGGTTTATTTTACAGGTAAGTATTTAGCTTTAAATAGGAATAAGTTATTTAATAAATAATTTATTTCGTTAGAATAAAATTATATTTAACTTAGGGGGGTGTTAGGGTTAGGGTTAGAATTAGCTTTAGGGGTTAATAAATTTAATAGAGTAGCGGTGCGGTCCGCTCGGCAGATTAGGGGTTAATAAGTGTAGGCAGGTGGAGGCGACGTTGTGGGGGGCAGATTAGGGGTTAATAAATATAATATAGGGTTGGCGGTGTTAGGGGCAGCAGATTAGGGGTACATAAGGATAACTTAAGTAGCGGCGCTTTGCGGTCGGCAGATTAGGGGTTAATTATTGTAGGTAGTTGGCGGCGACGTTGTGGGGGGCAGATTCGTGGTTAATAAATATAATACAGTAGTCAGCGGTGTTAGGGGCAGCAGATTAGGGGTACATAAGTATAACGTAGGTGGCGGTTGGCAGATTAGGGGTTAAAAAAATTTAATCGAGTGGCGGCGATGTGGGGGGACCTCAGTTTAGGGGTACATAGGTAGTTTATGGGTGTTAGTGTACTTTAGGGCACAGTAGTTAAGAGCCTTATGAACCGGCGTTAGCCCAAAAAGCTCTTAACTCCTGGATTTTTTCTGCGGCTGGAGTTTGGTCGTTAGATTTCTAACGCTCACTTCAGACACGACTCTAAATACCGGAGTTAGAAAGATCCCATTGAAAAGATAGGATATGCAATTTATGTAAGGGGATCTGCGGTATGGAACAGTCGCGGCTGAAAAGTGAGTGTTAGACCCTTTTTTGAATGACTCCAAATACCGGCGGTAGCCTAAAACCAGCGTTAGGAGCCTCTAACGCTGGTTTTCACGGCTACCGCCAAACTCTAAATCTAGGCCTTAGAATGCACTGAAATATCCCTTTAATCTCTCAAGGACAATTGTGAGAATCTTGAGATGTTTCTGAATAATACTCTTGTCATTGGTTCTTATTAGAGTGTTTAGGGACTTTGTCTAGCTCTAAATATTAGGCATGTGCACATTTTGACACATTCATCAAAATTAATAAATGTTGGCCACATTTCATTTTAAAATAATATTGAGTGTTTGCGGGACATGACAATTTTTTTGGGTTACCTTTTATTTATTCAATAAACATTTGAAAAATGAAAAAGCAGAATATTTAGGTATTAACATTAAATGGACACTGAACCCAATTTTTTTCTTTTGTGATTCAGAAATGTTATCAAATTTTCTTCATTCTCTTTATCTGAAATGCAAGAATTTAAGTTTAGATGCCAGCCCATTTTTTTTTAACAACCTGGGTTGTCCTTGCTGATTGGACAGAACCAATAAAAAAGTGCTGTCCATTATACTGAACCAAAAATTTTCTGGCTCCTTAGCTTAGATGTCTTTTTTTAAATAAAGATAGCAAGAGAATGAAGAAAAAATGATAATAGAAGTAAATTAGAAAGTTGCTTAAAATTGCATGCTCTATCTGAATCATGAAAGAAAAAATGTGGGTGTCCCTTTAAGGGCTAGATTAAATACAGAGTCCAACTTTGCGCTTCTGTGAAATCCTATGAGCAGTATTATGGACAAGATTTCGGGTTTGTATGTATATATATATATATATATATATTTTTTTTTTTAAGATAAAGAAATATTAAAGGGACAGTCAACACCAGAATGTTTGTTGTTTTAAAAGATAGATAGTCCCTTAATTACCAATTCCCCTAGATACAAGGTAATTTACCTCTGTAATTACCTTGTATCTAAGCCTCAGCAGACCCCCCCCTCTTATTTCAGTTCTTTTGACAGACTTGCATTTTAGCCAATCAGAGCTGTCTCCATGGTAAATTAACGTGCATGAGCTCAATATTATCTATATGAAACACA